>NW_004444117.1:3091527-3122556 GCF_000243295.1 Trichechus manatus latirostris
ATTTTCACTAAAAAAAAGGTTGAGAAGTTACAGGGTTGACATGTTGTGGGGTTGTTAACCAATGTCATAAAACAACATGTGTACTACGGTTTCATGAGAAACTATTTGTTCTGTAAGCCTTCACCTGAAGTACAATAACATAAAAAATAAAAAAAAGACTTTTGAACAGTAAGAAAACAATCTTTCAAAACCTAAGCACCTAACCCTGAAGGACATTTTGTGCCAAAGCCTAAAATATGGATATAAAAGTCTTCTCATTTAACAATATGGATATGGGGTTTCCCTAGTAACATTCAGTTCTCTTAGCCTCCAGTGGACAACATATTAGAAGCAGAGATAGGAAGGCTGGCCGAGAGGAGCTTACATACAGAGAAGTGACAGTCAACCAAATCCAGAACCAGTGGCTTCCTGGGCAAAGAACTCTGTTCTATATCACCCCAGAGCCCTATTTAAAAAAAAAAAACTATAACACAGTGTAATAGCTGATACTTATAATGATGTCTAAGGAGCCCTGGTGGTGTAATGATTAAGCATTTGGCTGCTAATCAAAAGGTTGGTGGTTCAAACCTACACAGTGGCTGCACAGGAGGAAAGACCTGGCAATTTGCTCCCAGAAAGATTACAGCCTAGAAAACCCTATGGGGCAGTTCTACTCTGTCACATTGGGTTGCTATCAGTCAAAACTTAACTTAATGGCACTAACAACATAATGATGCCCAATTAGATGAGGTTTATTATATTTAAGGAGCCATGGTAGGTTGTAATACATTTTATGAGAATTTCCACTAAATACAAAGGGGAAGAGTATTAGCCCTTAAAAAAAGAGAAAGAAAAAGAACAAGGCTGAAGGCAACAAGAGAGGTTAAATTAATATTTTCCAAGTGTCTACACATGCTAAGATGTTTTATGCTAAACCAGTCTCAACTGGGGGGTGACTTTTCCACAAGGACATGTGGCAATGTCTGGGAACATTTTTGATTGTCATGACTGAGGTGTTGTGCAACTGGCATTTAATGTTAGAGGCCAGGGAAGCTGCTAAACAGCCTACAATGCACAGGACACCCCCTCCCCACAACAAGGAATTATCTGGTCCAAAATGTCAATAGTGCCAAGGTTGAGAAATCCTGTGTTAAAAGTAAAACTTCACTGATGTGGAACATTACAATCTCAGGAGACAGAGGATAAATGAGGCATTAGTGCCTGACTGGACTGCACCTAACCTATAATCTGGTATTGTATTTCGAACAGAACTATTTAGATCTTCTTTGGATTGCAGAGCTAAAATAATGAGTTCTTCTGTTAAGTCAAACTAAACTTTTTGCTCTATAAGGACATTATTCATTCAATCTTTTTTGAGACCAGGGAGTATTTTATTTTCCTCAAAAAAGCAGTAACCCTGGATATATACTGCTCTTAAGCAAGGAAATGTAGAGTCTTAAAAGGTCTTTGTTGAGTCGGCATGGGTTTAGCACCTGTCAAACGTGAAGTACCAGATGCAGCACACTTGGCTAAAGCAACTGCCAGGGTGTCAAAGGTTTCTCCCAGGGCTCTGGTCATTGCCCACCTCCACTGTTCACAACTTACCAACACACAAGGGGCCAAGGCCAAACTCATGAGGAAGGAACACAAGTTATGACATAGTCTCATATTATGCTGAATGTGGAAAAAATTACTACTGGACCAAAAGTTAAAGTCTTCATGCTATTCTTTTTTTTTTTTTTTTTTTAAAAAAAAGATACTGGAATAAAGAAAAATCATTTATCTTTCTCTCTACCTCAGTTCTTCATCACACCCACCACAGAAGCATACTTTAAAAAGTGGACTAGTATAGTTATTGATCTTCTTTTCCAGGAGTTCCCTCAGATGGATTAGAGGTTAAGTAATCTGGAAGGAAGGTTAATGTTGCATTAACTGTGTTTTCTCGTGTGACTTAATTATGTTAATTATGCTAATTTCTATAACATGTTACACTTAAGATATGACATTACACAAATAGAGTAACAAAATAGGAAACATACCACAATTCCCAGAGCCTTCAAAATATTAAGTTTGCACATAGGACAGGTACAATGTTCACTAAGCCAGGGGTCCACGCAGGATTTGTGGAAAACATGTCTATAAAATAACGGAAAATTATGTCACAAATTATATACTGAAAACCTACTATCCCCAAATGTAAAGATGTAGAATTTTTAATTAGTCTGTTTTTTCCTCTCTTGCAGGACATATTTGCAAGTCCCAGAGACAAATACTGGGAATTTATAAAAATATAATTTGCAAAAAATCTGAACCCAGTGTTTCTCTATATCACTGTATAATGAGAACTGATACACAAATTTGGCTGTTTGGACTTTTTATTTCACCAAATTTCAAAGCAGACTTTAGGAAACTTATTAGGAATGGAGGTCATGAATCATACCTTAAAGAATCAGCTATGTTTTCTATAATAGCTAAAGCAGAAAAACGGAATTTCAAAAAGATACTGAATCAAGAATTCTCTGTATAATTATTAGTTTCATGTAAACCTGTTTAAAATTCACTTAAAATATTATTTTTAAAAAATTCTAAGCAATCTATGTTAACTGTAAAAGTTACCAAGTAGTTGGAACTATTTTTAGGGCTGTACTGTGCTGAAGAATCAAATAACACTAAGCTAGCAGATTTCAGCCAAAATGTTAAAGTGGAGGATGGGTGATAGTTCTCTTATTTAGGAGAGCAAAAAGTTACATCCTTGTGACTGGAAATAAGTCAGTCACGAAGGGTTTTGGGTTCTTAGAAAAAGAAGCTGTGCCCTTCAGAAGAGAGAGAAGACTTTGAGAGAGCTGAAGAAGTGATTTCCCCAAGTTCAAGTACCCCTGTATGGCAGCCTTGAGAAGCTGAAATGAAATCATATGGAAGTCCCAGAGTCCTGGCCAACTCGGAAAGGGTAGATGCCAAGACAGGCATTCAGGGCATCTTTGGAAGTATGCTATAATCTGAGTCTTGGGATAAGATAAACTAAAGAAATGTTCAGAAAGATACCAAACTGAACCATGGTATGCCTTTAAAATGTTGATTATTAATTTATAATTTAATGTTGCTATAAGAGCTGTTCAAAATGCAGTTTTGATTAAAAAGTAACAGGTCTAGAAAACTCACTGCTTTAACTGGGATTTGGAATAAGGATTAGCCTGAACATTATATACCTACCCACCCATTGTCACATAAGGAACTTTTACATAGACCAAGAGGCAGTCGTTCCAACAGAACAAGAGGATACTGTGTGGTTTAAAGTCAAGAAAAGTGTGTGTCAGGGTTGTATCCTTTCACTATACTTATTCAATCTGTATGCTGAGCAAATAATCCGAGAAGGTAGACTATATGAAGAACTCAGCATCAGGACTGGAGGAAGACTCATTAACAACCTACAATATGCAAATGACACAACTTTGCTTGAGGAAAGGGAAGAGGACTTGAAGCACTTACTGATGAAGATCAAAGACCACAGCCTTCAGTATGGATTACACCTCAACATAAAGAAAACAAAAATCCTCACAACAGAACCTATAAGCAACATCAAGATAAATGGAGAAAAGACTGAAGTTGTCAAGGATTTCATTTTACTTGGATCCACAATCAACACCCATGGAAGAAGCAGTCAAGAAATCAAACAACGTATTGGACTGAGCAAATCTGCCGCAAAAGACCTCTTTAAAAGTGTTAAAAAGCAAAGATGTTACCTTGAAGACTAAGGTGTGCCTGACTCAAGCCATGGTGTTTTCGATCGCCTCATATGCATGCAAAAGTTGGACAATGAAAGGAAGGAAGACAGAAGAAGAACTGACGCCTTTGAATTATGGTGCTGGCGAAGAATACTGAATATACCATGGACTGCCAAAAGAATGAACAAATCTGTCTTGGAGGAAGTACAGCCATAATGCTTCTTGGAAGCAAGGATGGCACGACTTACGTCTTACATAGTTTGGACGTGTTATCAGGAGGGACCTGGAGAAGGGCATCATGCTTGGTAAAGTAGAGGGTCAGCGAAAAAGAGGAAGACCCTCAATGAGATGGACTGACACAGTGGCTGCAAGAATGGGCTCAAGCATACCAATGAGTGTGAGGATGGCATAGGACTGGGCAGTGTTTCATTCCATTGTTCATAGGGTCGCTGTACCCAACAACAACACAACAAGCCATTCTCCAGGTTAGTGCTTCTCAACCAGGGGAGATATTATCCCCCAGCGGACATTTTGGCAATGTCTGGAGTCACTTCTGGTTGTCACAACTGGGGTTGTTGGTGGTGGAGCTACTGGCATCTAGTGGGTATACTGCTAGATATTCTGTAATACACAGGCTAGCCTCCACAACAGAGAATGATCTGGTCCAACATGTCAATAGTGCCAAGGTCAAGAAAGCATGACCTAGGTCAACCTGTCAAAATGTTGCTCAATGTGCAAATTTTACTACACCTGAGTCTCATATTGTTGTCGTCATTTCAGTTAGGTTAAATGTTTTACTGAGCAGGTTGTCTGACATAGTTCAGACAGGTATAACCTGGTGAGACTTAAGATGTTAGAGCAACAAACATCAACTGCCTCCAAAGCCACCTGGAGAACTCTGAAACACAGGCAGTAAGCATTTCTTGTCAAAGACCTGAAGTGAAAGACAATCAAGTGAATAGTGCAGTAACTATGGAGGCAAAGAAATTCCATTAAGTTTGACAAAAATTCTAAAATTCAAAACTAGACCACAAACACAAAGGTTGAAGACCACTCCTCTGGTGGTAGGTGCAGTCATTGAAAGGCAAGAGATCAACCAAAGCTCCGGATCTCAAAAAAGGACATGACTTTGCAACATCAAACCACTCAGGTACTTTAAAATGCCTGAATTCCACCTGAATGTGTTTTTGAAAGCTCCCCTTCTGATTCTGACACACAGTCAGGTTTGGAAAGCACTAGACTAAATTAAGACAAAGAGAACTAAGAATGAAACTTTGGAAAAGCCAACATTAAGAGATGTAGAGAATGGGGAGCAAACTTCTCAGAATAATCTATTAAAGGCCGAGGCTTGCTTCAGGAAGAGACTTTTATTAGTAATAACCAGGAATGGTGTTGGAGGCCTTTGCTCCTAGGTCCCAGATGGTTCTGGAGGATTGCGGACTGAGATAGGAAGACAGAGATTCTGGAAATACTTTCTTGTTATGGTGTCAGAAAAAAAAATCTGTGCAGTAAAAATGTTTACTTGAAAGCAGGTTATTGCTTGTTATGCTTTATGATGTATTCTGCCAACCATTTTCCTGATTTGTATCTTTATTTACATTTCTGTTAGGCGTTGTGCTTTTAGATTGTAAATGACTGCAGGCGACGATAACTTGGTCATTACATAATTTAATTTTCTTTAGGAGGGCATACTTTATTGTTTGTTTCAACCTTTATTTTTGAAATTTTTTCTTTTAAAAACATTGTTGAGTAATTTTATTCTGATTACAAAATCAGTATTTATTTACTGTAGGAAACAGAAAATATTTAAAAATAGAAGAAAATTAAAATAGTGATCTCCAACAGCTTATGGTAATCTTTGTCTATAGCCTAGTCATTTTTCTGGACATATATATCTTCCTTTCAATACCTGGATCAGTGGCACATACTTGTTTGAGCCTTTTAACAAATGGCAGTATATTTTTAGTTTCACAGATTTTCCTTTACATATAAACTAGAATGACTTGACTTTCAGAATCTTAATTTTTCTATTTTAGTATATAGCATTATTCTTAGGTTCCCATGATTTTTAAAAAGACAAACCTTCCTTGGCTCAAAATTGATTACTTGGTGAGTAAATAAAATAAGACCAGAAGCCTTATGGAGATAACAATTAACTAATTATTTTATGATTTACATGTTCTATAAGGTCACAGTTGTTATGGGTGTGTTTTAAAAAGGAGAGGGGAGAAGAAAGAAGAAACGTCTTTCTCAGTGGGTAATTTCGTACTTTTTCAATTGAGACTCAGCATCATATACTTAATATTCACATTCCCTAGAGCTTGGTAGAAATCAACGTGCTTAAGAAGAAAATGTGCTCTTTTCAGTACAGGCCACCACTCTCCTTCTGGAAGGAGGGGTACGGCATTACATAAGGAACACCGACAGGAAGGCAGACCTGGGTGAACACTGGCTTTGCCATTTCTGAATTCTGTGACCCTGGGAAATGACTATTGGCTTCATTACTCTTCAATGTACAGTGGGGATAAAAACACCCACTTAGGACTGCTGGGAGGATTACAAAAAACCAAACTCGTTGCTGTCGAGTCAATTCTGACTCATACTGACCCTACAGGACAGAGCAGAACTGCCCCACAGGGTTTCCAAGGAGTAACTGGTGGATTCAAACTGCTGACCTTTTGGTTAGCAGCCAAACACTTAACCACTGCACCACCAGGGCTTATTATAGGATTACAGGAGATAGCAAATATAAAGGGCACAGAGCAGAGTACCTGACTTCAAGCAGGCATGCAACAAATATCAGTCCTCCCCACGTGGCATAATCCCAGTTCAGAAAAAGACTTAATCCAAATCCCTAGAGTTCTGGTACCCACAGCCAAGTGAACACTGCTGAGGTTTTACTGGAGGGCCTGGTGATGTACTCTGATTGCAGATGGAGATGAACAAGTGGCTGTTTTTGAAACTCACAAACGTCGCAAATGAAACTTCTCAACCTTAATGTTCTTATGTCACAGATAAGCCTGGAGTTGTGGCACATGTGTTTACCATAACTAGAAATACTTGTGAAATCTGCTCTTGAGGCACACTGCTCATTGCTGACTACAATCTTCCACTTCAGCAACATGTAGCAGGCCCCTGCCTGCCAAAAGGGCCCTGTGCTAGGTGGCTCTCAAAAGCAAGTGGGATACCCATCTGCAGTGGCTCTTCTGCACAGGAGACATATAAGCCACATTAGTAGTATTCTTATTTAAACAAATAAAGTCAACATACTTGCAGGGGAGAATTCGGACAACATCATTCTGCTTATAGCTCTCTATGCAGACTGCACAATGATCAAAGTCAGGATCTGTTTCCTGAAAAGAAAAGCAAAGGAATAAGTCATGCCAAAAGCACATAAACAGAGGAGATACAATTCAGCTAAGAATTTTTCTATGGCAACTACTGTAAGCAAGTGATTATAAAATGAAACATTATTAAAAAAATAAATTATCAACTGCTATCAATATATCAACCCAACTTATGATAATATCTAAGCCAATCTATTTTGTTTTTAATCTATGTTGTGACAGTTAATATTAATTCTGTTTATGAAATGTCTTAAAAGAAGTCAGATTTCTAATTTTTTGAAGATCCAAATCAGCAATAACCTTGAATCATCCTTATATCCTCTCTCCACCATCCTTGTAAAACACACACCCTATCACCTGACAAAGTTTCACCCATCAAGGCTATGATTAGTCATCTCAATTTTTAAACATTTTTCAAATACTCACAACCACGTTAAATTTTCTTTCAGTTCCTGGGAAAACCCTAGTCTAAAGCATATCATTAACAAATCCTTTCACTGCATTCAGCCAAAACTTTCTTATTATGCTTTTCTGAATACAAATTTATTTCACATACAAAAAAGCAAACTTGTAATATTGCCACAGAGCTAGATCTACATTGTTACATTAATATTAAATTATATTTTCAAGCTAGTCTACACTCAATTCCATTTAACTTCCTGTTATGTCCGAAGAAGGGAAATAAAAATGGATAAGACACTCACAGGCCACACTGTTCAGTAAAATCGGCAGACTGTTCTTAAGAGGCCCCATCAAGTGGCTTAGACAGTAAGGGGTACACTGGCTGGGAATTAGACAAGACACCTTGAGTGGCTGAAGAGAAGAAAACTGAGCTAGGTCTTAGAGATAAATGGGATCTGTACAGAGGAGAGAGAGACTATTCTAAGCAGGTAGAAGGTAAGAGGTGGAGATGGTGTGGCACAGTAATCCAACAGTCAACAGATCAGTTGCACTGCTGCAGGTGTAGATGCTAAAGTGTTTGAAGGAAAGTGACATGATAAAAGCAGTATCTCAGGAGACTAAACTGACCGTGGTATGCAGAGTGGCCGAGAAGAGGACGGCAAGAACGGCTGCAAGGAGACTGTAGGAGCTTCAAGGGTAAAGTGATGTCAGGGCCACAGGAGTGACAGGAAGCAATGGAAAGGCTGGGATGGAAATGGGAGTTCTATTGGAGAAGACAGATTTGGGAATCAACTAAAGAAAACAGAAGTAATTCTCAAGTATGTATTGGAGATTTTTGAGAATGACAGAAAAGCTGGTTAGAGAGGGTCATCTGGGGAAAAGATGCTGAGCTGGGTTTTGAACATCTTGAGTATGAACTGACTTCTGAAGAAATGTCTACAGCACCCCCTGAGAAGACTGACTAAAGATTAACACAGAAGTGATGGCTTGAGCCAAGAGGTGGGCTGCAGAGAGAAGAGGACTGCCCCAAGGATGGAATCCTTGGTAACACAGAGTAAGCTGAGGAAGTCTGGCACCAAAGAAAAAGATAAAGGAGAAGAACTAAGGAATAGTAAGGACAGAAAAACAACTCTGGTTCACAGTAAGTAGTTTAATAATACTAACTGAAAAATGAGCCCAGTTATGGGGTTATTCTGTTTCCAAGCACTAATGAACAGAGAGAAAGGAGTGAAATATCCATTCATACTATACTAGCTTTGATGGCTGCCTAGGAAAATGACATCTGGTCACCTAGCATGGCAATATGAGGCACAGATGGGAATTCCAAACTGCTTTATTTTAATAACTGTGATTATTTTACATTAGATTACAAAAGTCTTCTGAGTTAGAAGTTTGTTTTAGCTAGTATCATTAAATCTTAGCAAAAAGTATTCAACTGTCATTCTAGGATTCATTTTTCAATTCTGAAACTAAGGAGAGAAAAGTGTCTGAGGGTATCGAAAAACAAAGGCAAGAATGAAGGTGAGCCCTATGATTGTCCCAGCCTACTGTCTGGAAAGACTTTCCAGGCCATAGTAGCGCGGGGAGGGAGAGCCCAAACAGAGTCCAGTGTTCGGAGTAAGTTAAGACAGAGTTTGGCTTTCGGGGACACCAAGGCAGCTAGATTTTCAAGGAAAAATACCAAAGGTGAGAGAGCTGCACAGAAAGAGAACTCCAGAAACCTACAGAGAAGTCTTCTCGAGTCCTTGAGTACTGATCTGTACATGCCTGGGAGGAAACCATCCAAGGCCAGGGAAATAACCATTGGAAAGGAGTAGGTGGAACAAGCCCCAGAGTTTACAAAGGGCTGAAAATAGTTCATGCTCCAAACAGCCAGAGTGGACTGGCCTCTTAATAAAAGGAATATTAAGGAGAGAGTAGAGTAGTAAGAAAAGTATTACCTTTAACAGTAGGGCCAAATTAGCCCTAGACTAAAGGCTTCTCTGTAACAAAGCCTAAAATAAGCCTCAAGTGATTCTAAGTAACTTTAGTTGTGTCCCAAAAATAATTAATGGAATTAACAAAATCCAGCACCCCAAAAATGTAAAATTTACAACATCCAGCAACCAATAAAAAATTGCCAGGCATGCAAAAGAAGAAGGAAAATACAATTCATAACCAGTAGAAAAATCAATCAGTAGAAACAGACCTAGAAATGATGGATAATAACTAGCAGATAAGGACATTAAAAAAGCTATTATAAACATACTCCATATGTTCAAAAAATTGGAGGAAAACAAGACCGTGGTAAGGAGAGGAATATAAAATATAAAAGACCAAAATTTAACCTTTGGAGATGAAAAAATCTAAAATGAAAAATACACTGAATGAAATTAAGAGCAGATTTAAGCCACTGTAGAAGAAAAGATCAGAGAACTCGAAGACATAGCAATAGAAGCTATCTAAAATGAAACACAAAGAAATAAAGACTGGGAAAGAATGAATAGTATCAACGAGCTGTGTGACAATACCAAGATATCTAACATATGTGTAACTGAGCTACCAGAAGGGGTGGAGAAACATAAAAAATATTTGATAAAATAATGGCAGAAATTTTCCTAAATTTGATGAAAATTATAAACCCACAACAAACTCCAAACAGAAGAAACATGAGGAAAATCACATCAAGACACATCCCAATCAAATTCATTGAAAACCAAATGATAAAGAGAAAATCTTATAAACAGCTAAAGAAAAAAGATATTATGTACAGAGGAACAAAAATAAGAACAACAGTAGACTTTTCATCAGAAACCATGCAAACTAGAAGACAGTGAAGGAACATCTCTGAAGTACTAAAATAAAAATGTCAACCTAGAACTCTACACCCAGCAACAATATTTTCCAAAATGTGAGGGAGAAATAAAACTATTTTCAGACAAACAAAAGTTGAAACATCTCCAGTAGACTTGCATTACAAGAAGGAAAATGGTACTAGATGGAAATCTGGATCTTCACAAATGAAGGGCACTAGAAATATACTGAAACATCAAATTTCTTTTCCCTACATTTTCAGATTACCTAGGTTTATCTTCTGCAACTCTTTTGAGATTCACTGAGAAGCAGAATGCGACTGTTAACTCAGTTGGAACTGCCTGGACTCAAATCTCAGGTCTTCCAATTCCTGCCTATTTATCATTTAGCAATTTACTCAACCTCTCTATGTCTCACTTATTCTATCCACACACTGAGGGTAAGAACAGTTTATCTCATTGAGCAGATTAAAAAAAGACAATGCATGTAAAGCAGTTCATGATGCTCAGTAAATAATCAATGAATATTAGCTATTATATTTTCAATTACTGTATTTAATTTGTACTAGTTTTCTACTAAGACATTTTAAAAAGGAAAAAAAAAAAAAGCAATTGGAGATATTGGTTTAGAACTCAGAAAAGCAGCCTGAGCAGGAGATTTCAATTTGAGAGTACTAAAATCTCAATATAATAGCCTTAACAGTCAAGAAAGTAGTGTTATCTCCTCTTAACATAAGGCTTTTGCACTAACATCCACTTCTGCAAAAAGCAGTGGATAGTCAAGATGGCAGGAAGGCAAAAGAAAACAAAACAAAAACAAAGACCATCACCAACAACTTTATATAGCTCTGCTAATTCTACAAATATAAAGCATGTTAATTTAGCTATCTGTTGGTTACTAAAACAACTGCTTAAACTTCTAGGTTCCAGTGTTCATATAATATAATTCCAAGATAAGGGTAATTAATTTCCAGGACCTATTACAAATCAACAGGCTTTCAATTTAGCCTTCAGTTTTTGCACTGCTATGCACTGCATTTCACTGCAATGAAAGAAAATACTTAACAACTAAGGACATGTTTAACGCAACAGCTTTTTTGAAAAAATTCTGAAGAAAACTTTTTTTTTCTATTATCAATTTCTATTTTTGTCCCACAAAATCACTCAAAATTTGTTTATCATAAAAAGTACCACAAAGTCTAAGGATTGACTCTGGAATACAAAAGAACATTTATAACATCCAAAGTGGAAACTCTGAGGAGAGACAGTAACAGAATGATCTAGGAGTGGCTCCAGAAACTCAATTAACAAGGGAACCAAGGAGAGTGGCACTAAGTGTTGTTAGGGGAAGGAGGTGTCTCTACAGCAGGGGTTAGCAAACTACGCCCTACAGGTCAAATCTGCCCACTGTCTGTTTTTGTAAATAAAGTTTTACTGGAACACAACCACGCTCATTCAGTTACACATTGTCATTGGTTGCCTATGTGCTACAACAGCAGAGGTGAGTAGCTGAGATGGCGTCCCTATGGCTTGCAAAGCTGAAAATAATCACTATTTGGCCCTATGCAGAAAAAGTCTGCCAAACCCTGCTTTAGGGAAAAGGCAATTTACAGTGGAGGGGTAGAAACTGAAGGAAGCCTGATATACAATTGGAGGATATATGGAGATTATGATCACAATGAATAGAGATTTTTCACAGGACGATAGAGGGGACAGGTTCAAGGTTTAAGGAGTACAAGGATCTAGGACCAAAAGGGAATAATTAGAAAGTCTATACGTAAATACACTGAGGACACATTTTAGTATTATTAGAAAGGAGAATATTAGGTGAAACTACTGTTATCAGGGTTGTATTCTTTCACCATACTGATTCAATCTGTATGCTGAGCAAATAATCTGAGTAGCTGGACTATATGAAGAACGTGGCATCAGAATTGGAGGAAGACTCATTAACAACCTTCGATAATGCAGATGACACAACCTTGCTTGCGGTAAGTGAAGAGGATTTGAAGGACTTACTGATGATGAACAAAGATTACAGTCTTCAGTACGGATTACATGTCAACATAAAGAAAACAAAAATCTTCACAACTTGACCAATTAGCAACATGATAAACAGATAAAATATGGAAGTTGTCAAGGATTTCATTTTACTTGTATCCACAATCAACACCCATGAAAGCAGCAGTCAAGAAATCAAATGATGTATTGCACTGGGCAAATCTGCTGCAAAAGACCTCTTGAAAAGTCTTAAAAAGCAAAGATGTCATTTTGAGGACTAAGATGTGCAACCCAAGCCATGGTATTTTCAATCACCTCATATGCATGTGAAAGCTGGACAATGAGTAAGGAAGACCACAGAAAAACTGATGCCTTTGAATTATGGTGTTGGTGAAGAATACTGAATATACCATGGACTGCCAGAAGAATGAACCAATATGTCTTGGAAGAAGTACAGACAGAATGCTCCTTAGAAGTAACGATGGCGAGACTTCATCTCATGTACTTTTGACATGTTATCAGGAGGGACCAGCCCCTGGAGAAAGGTATCATGCTTGGTAAAGTAAACGGTCAGCGAAAGAGAGGAAGACCCTCAACGAGATGGACTGACACAGTGGCTGCAATGATGGGCTCAAGCATAGCAACAATTGTGAGGATGGCACAGGACTGGGAAGTGTTTTGTTCTGTTGTACATAGGGTCCCTATGAGCTGGAATTGACTTGACAATACCTAACAACACCGTTATTAAACAAAATTGGACTGCTAACTAACCTCAACTTATTTTTGGAGCTGGTAGTTATCCCTGAAAATAACTTTTCATCCTATGTCTACGCTGTTTCCTCTAGCTGGTGTCCCCATATCATTCTTGAATGTCACCCATTCTTTAAGGACCAACTCAGATGCTAACTCTTGAAGTCTTCTCTGATACTTCACTACCTCTATCAGCTGGAAAACGCCTCTCCTTCAGCACCTCATCTGCTCTTTTTCATGGCCCCCATTACTTTGTGCCTTCACAGTTATCTATGTGTCTGTCTCTCCTTCCCCTCAGACTTGATGGTGAGTTCATCTGAGGCTGGCTCCCCGTGCAGCCCAGGACCTGACCACATCACATGCTGTTGCTCTGTCTGTGAATCAATGCTCACATGCACAGCGGGCAGGGTTTCCATGGCAAGGGAGCATCAAGCTGACCAATGGCTCTGGCACTGAAAACATACCTAATAGTACCTTCCACAGTGTGAACTCTGGATGGAAGGGTGAGCACCCTTCAGTGCAAGGCAGGGGCAGAAGCCTAGGGAGTGGCTCCCTTGGGATACCCTGGTCGCTAAAATATGTGTAAATTATGAGAGGCCTGTAGTAAAAGGAAACATCGAGGACTCTGATATAAGCTATATATTCTTGGGTAAATTACTTAACCTCTTTGAGTCTCAGTTTCCTAATATAACAATAAGGACAATAAGCCCTACCTCATAAGGTATTTAAGAGGATTAAATAATGCGTAAACAAACATCTAGTACAGCATTAAAATCCCTTCTTTACAAATAAGAACACTGTATCACTTAACCTCTCTAAACTCTAGCCTCCCCATCTACAAAATGAGGGTATCACAGCATAATTCCTAGGGGGGCTATAAAGATTGGAGTAATATACATATGTAAAGCATTAGAAAAGTATCTGTCACTTAGTAAGGACTATGGATTTTACTGTACATGTTATTACTCACGTATGGCTCAAGTATTACAGGTGGCTGTGATAAGCACTAGTATCCAGCAAAAAGAATACAGAAAAAATTCCAATCCAGATCCCACTACTTACTCAAAGTTATAACCTTTAGCAACTTAACTTCTCTGAGCCCTAAGTAGTTTGTATAGTATGGGTATACTATTACTTCTGAAGGTTGTTATGAGGATTAAAGACATAATGTGTAAGATACTACAGGTGAATAGGCAGCGAGTCTCTCTGCTACGTTTCCATATAATATGAGCTTATTCAACGTGAATGCTAGGAATACAGGGGAGTTGGTGCTGTTATACAGGGTGAAATCTTACTGGGAATGGTTGAGGCCCACAGGATGAAGCCTGTTGGGTCCAGTCAAATAGAACCCCCTCCAAAAGCCTCCCCAAGAGAAGTTTACTGCTAAAAAGGGGAAGAGAGACTGGACTTTGGGAAAAACGTCACACGGTGGATGGGGCCCAATGGGAGACTGTTGCTGGGAAAAGTGTTGTGTAATTATTCTAGAGTTTTAAAGGAGGTCCAGTTCACTGGCTGGCAAGATCGCTCTTCCTATGCCCTCTCCTCACAAAGCCACTGTCACTCAGACACTGTCTTTTTCATTCTATTAACATTACTATTCTGATCTGAATAGCTTTCACTGTACAGCCTACAAGTACCTAAGTACAGGCAGAAAAGATAGTTAGCCCCCAATGACTGCTATCTAGAGACCCACCCCAAGTATGGAAGCTGGGCATCTGGCCACAGACTTGGGGTAGAGAAAAGTCATGGGAATCAGTTCAATATGGGTCTTCATAAACAGTCAGAAGAGTCAGCCAGGCGGTTGGTCACCCAGTTTAATTGATTTCCTCCCTTCTCAAGCTGAGGAGGGGTTCCATCTGAGTTATCTGGAGCAATGCCAGGAATCTAAGCCAGGAAAGGTGAGACTATTTGCTATGTCATTGCCACTTGGTTCAAAACTCAGTGCAACAACTCTTGGCAGATCTAGGAGGTACAGATTAGGAAGATGTGTTGGTTTTAATAGGAAAGATTGTTTTGTGCTGGCCTGGTGGGCAGAATAAGATGGGTAGGTTACACTCCAGGGAAGTTCAAATTAATATGGCTGATAGAGGTCATCAGGCTAAGAGATGGAGAAGAATTCTGGAGGGCAAGAAAGTGTCTATGTAGGTTACACTCCTCGGGGTGAAAGTGCAGCTGTTTTGATGCTGCTTGTGTTTTCTGTGTTTTTACTTTTTTCCTTCCTTAATGTACAATGAACTTCACTGAAAATGCCTCTACCTTCTGGAGCTGTGTCAAGGGAAACTAGACATGGTGGTATCAAGGCAATGGGAATAAAAATGAGTACAGCCCAAAAAAGCAGTAAAACTTAGGAGGATGAAGAATCATTTGAAATTATCTTTCTAGGGCTCTTCTTTGCTAAAAGTTTAGAGCTGAGGGTGGAACATGAGACATTTCTGTTGTTATGCCTTTAGAGATGCAATTCTTTTTCACTCTAGGTAACCTTGAATATATTGAATACAGGGTCTAACATTAAGCTGCTACTTTATACTTAAAAAGCAGAAGCAGGGCTCTATTATAATTTGAGATTTGACTGGGGAATTCTGGTTAGAGGTCTCAGCCATAGCCTTTGTCACTGACACCCTAAGCTGATCTCCCTGAGCCATCAGGTCCAACCCTGACAACTATGAAGTGCTCTTCTTCTTCCAAACTGCTTAACCCACTGTAAGGGAGCACCCTGTAAACCGAAACTCCCTTGAGAGGTGGGTTTCTAGTTCTCCATTTAACTGGTGAAGAAACAAAACAAAGGAGACACAGCAAAGTCACAGGGCATATATGAAAAGAATGTACATCTATCTCCTGGCTGTTTAATGTACAAACTGTTCCATCAGAATTCTTCTAAAATGTATGCTCTTTTAGCAGAAAAAACTCTACTGAAAAACACACCTAGGGCAACTGTGCACAGTCTAGTGACACTGATAGCAAAAGTGTTAGAAGTCCAGGAAAGTTAAGGAACAATATAAAGCACTTCCAAATGATGAGCATACTAAGAATAAGATTTCAAAGAGAAGCTAATTTAAAATAAAGCGTTATGTAGCATACTTGGAGAAAAATAATGATGTAACAAACGAAACACAGAAGATTAGGAGATAGTCTCTCCCACCAAACCAAAAACACTTTATTATTTCTAAAATGTAGACATTATTTCATTACTATACCTTATCACCCTTTTTTACTGTTCTGGTTGTCAATTTGCTGATGGCTTTCTTGGCTGCATCTCCAAGATGACGCTATGAAAATTACAAAGAAAAACAGACGTTACATGTAAGATATCTGTGTGATGCTCTTTATTTTTAAATAATTGAATTTATACATCAAGTCTCTATTATCACTTTTCATGTTATAACACATAAGATTTTTAAGAAGCAATTAAAAAATTAGAAAAGCTAGTGGTTTCCTACATATTCAGTATTCTGGTTGAATAATTAAAAAACATACATACATGAAAAAGTCAGGTGTCATAACCACTATTGCATTTTGTATTTTATAAACATTTGAAATATTACAGCATTAACAAATTCTACTTCTTGTACACTCCAGAGCTACCATCACTGTTCTAACATCTTTCCTATACTTTGCTCCAAGGATGATCACTATAGATGCATAAACCCTTTCTTAGTGAAAGGACACCTTCAATACTCCTTTAAATTGCTTATCACATCAAGTGTAGGAAAAGAGATGTGGTAGAGAAGGCTCTGCCACTACTGATCACTATGTGGCCTTAACCTGTTGCTTGCTGAGTCGATCCCGACTCATAGTGACCCTACAGGACAGAGCAGAACTGCTCCATAGGGTTTCCAAGGAGCAGGTGGTAGATTTGAACTGCTGACCTTTTGGTTAGCAGCTGAGCAATTAACCACTGCGCCACTATGGCTCCTTTTAAAAAAAAGAAAAACAAACCCACTGCCATTGAGTTGATTCTGATTCACAGCCACCCTGTACAGTTTCCAGGGCTGTAAATCTTTTTGGAAGCAGACTTTCTCCCGTGGAGCCGCTGGTAGTTTTGAACTGCTGACCTTCCAGTTAGCAGCTGATTGCTTTAACCACTGTACCACCAGGGCGCCTTAGGAAGGTACAGTTACCATTCAAGCTGAGTTATTCTCATTTATTTGAGAGGGTTAAGTCAGATAATTGCTATAGCTGAATTTATTCAACATTTTGCCAGGCATTACACTAGACACCAAGGACCCAAAGATGAAAAAGACAAGTGTAGCTTTAACCTTCAGCTGAACTGGGAAGCAGTGTAAACACTTTTAATCTCATGCTGTACAACAGTGCATGCCCAGGGTGGCATGGCAGCACAAGGAAGGCAACGTAAAGCAGGCTGAGGGGCAGAGGAGGAAGGCTTTGAGGAAATGATGCCTGAGCTAAGATTTGGGAAAATGAGGGAAGAAGTGAGATGAGGAATAGCATGGGGATACGAAGGGGATTCTGGGCAAAGGAATAGTCTTAGTAAAGACAAACAGGTGTGAAGTACAGGCATGTAAAGGAAAAGTATAGTTCAGTATAACCAGGGTGAGCATGTAATTTACTGTTCAAATAAGGATGCTTTATGAGTCAAATACGGCACTATTACTAATTACACTGGGACAATCAGTGCAAATCAAGACTGTCCCAGGCACCAGATCCTAAACTGTGAGATGAGCCAGAAGCTGAGGCTGAAGGAGCAGGGTAGGAGCTAAAAAAAAAGGGTGACCTTAAATACTACCCTGATGACAAAAAATAAAAATTTTAGGGTAAATTGAAAAATTTAGTCATTTGTACCACCCAGGGACATTGTATAGATGTACCACAATTTATCTTTTCACCTGTTGATAGATTTGTATCATTTTCTGGTTTTTGGCTATAATGAATAAAGCTGCTATGAACATTCTTTACTTGCCAAGTACTGTACAAATCTTTGTAAGGACATATGCTTTCTTTTCACTGGGGTAAATATTCAGGAGTGGGAAGACTAACTCATATGATAGGTACATGTTTGACTTTTCTGGAAAGTACTTTCCAGAGTGAGTGTATTGCATTACATTCCACCAGTAGCGTATTAGAGTTCCAGTTCCTCCACATTCTCACCAACACTTGATATGGTTGGTCTTTCTAATTTTAATCATTCTAATAACTATGTAGTTGCATCTTGTTGTGGTTTTAATTGCATCTCCCTAATGACTACCATAATGATGCTGAATATCTTTACATGTACTTACTTGCTACCTGTATATCTTCTCTGGTGAAGTGTTTGTTCAAATCTTTTGCCCATTTTTCTACTGAGTTGTTTGTTTTATTACTGAGTTCTAAATTCTTTACATATTCTAGACGCAAGTCCTTTTATAAATATTTTCTTCCACTCTGGCAGAAGTTTTTAATTTAGAAGAAGTTAATTTATCAATTTTTCATTTGTGGATTGTGTGTCTGATGTCATATCTAAGAAATCTTTGCATATCCCAAGGTCACAAAGACTTTCCCCTAATTTTTCTTCTAGAAGTTTTGTTAGTTTCAGCTTTTGTATTTGGGCATTTGATCTATTTTAAATTATTTTTATATATGGTGTGAGATATGGATTGAAGTCCCCACCCACCCTTGGAATACAGATACAGATTTTTTCCAGCACCACTTGTTGGAAGGGCTGTTCTTTGTTCACAGAATTCTTTGTCCACTGAATTGCTTTTGCACACTTGTCAAGATCCAGCTGTCCAACTTCCAAAAGATAATAGAGGAGAAAATCTAGGTGACCTTGGATTTGACAATGACTTTTTAGATACAACATAAAAAGCATGATGCATTAAAAAAATAATAAAAAGAAGAGGTAACTAAAATTAAAAACTTCTGCTCTATGAAAAACACTGTTAACAGAATAAAAAGACAAGCCACAGTCTAGGACAAAGTATCTGTAAAACATGTATCTGATAAAGGACAAAGAAGCTTTAAAACTCAATAAGAAAACAACTCAATTACAGAATGGGCAAAAGATTTGAACAGAAAGCTAACTAAAGAAGATACACAAATAAGCATATGAAAAAACGTTCAACATCATATGTCATTAGAGCACTGCAAGTTAAGACAACGAGATACCACTACACACATATTAGAATGATTAAAATCCAAAACACTGATTGAATTTTAACTGACAATACCAAATGCTGGCCAGGATATAAAGCAACAGAAACTCTCATTCATTGCTGGTGGGAATGCAAAACGGTACAGTCCATTTGGAATACAGTCTAGCAACTTCTTACATAGGCTAAACATAGGCTTAGCATATGATCCAGCAATCACGTTCCTAGGTATTTACCCAAACAAAATGAAAACTTATGGACACATGAAAAAGTGCATATGAATGTTTACAGCAGCTTTATTCATAACTGCCAAAAACTGGAGGCAACTCAGAGTCCCTTTAATAAGTGAATGGATAAACTGTGGTACATCCATAAAACGGAATGTTATTCAGTGATAAAAAGAAATGAGTTATCAAGCTTCAAAGACATGGAGAAACCTTAAAGGTATATTGCTAAGTGAAAGAAGCCAGTCTAAAAAAGCTACATACTATATGATCCCAACTATATGACATTCTGGAAAAGCAAAAACTGCAGAGACAGTGAAAAAATCAGTGATTGCTAGAGGCTTGGGGGTGGGGGGTAGGGGCTGAACAGGTGGGGCACAGGGCATTTTTAGGGCAGTGAAACTAATCTGTATAACACTATAATGGCAGACACATTACATTATGCATTGTCAAAACCCATAGGACTGTATAACACAGAGTGAACCCTAATGTAAACTATGGTCTTTAGTTAGTAAGAATGTATCAATATTGGCTCATCAATTGTTAAGAAAGGTACCACACAGATGCACTGATGTTAATAATAAGACAAACTGTGCAGGGAGCAGGGCAGTATATGAAAACTCTCTGTGCTTTCTGCACAATTTTTCTGTAACCTACAACTACTCTAAAAAATAAAGGCTATTAGAAAAAAATGAGTATTGGTATAAGGACAGACTCATAGACCAAACGGAACAGAACTGAGAGTCTGTAAATAAACCCATATATCTATGGTCAACTGATTTTCAACAAGGGTGCCAAGTCCATTCAATGAGGAAAGAATAGTTTTGTCAATATATGGTGGTGGGACAAACGAATATGCACATGCTAAAGAATGAAGTCAGAACTATCTGTGCGCTATATACGAAAATTAACTCTAAATGGATCAATGGCCTAAATATAAGAACTAAAACCATAAAACTGTTAGAAAAAAAAACATAGAGGTAATGCGATGACAGCTAGTTTTCAACAACAGACACTTAGACATAATATCCTAAGTTCAAGCAACAAAAGGAAACAAAGATAAACTGGACTTTATCAAAATTAAAAATTTTTGTGCATAAAAGGACTTTATCAGCAAAATGAGGAGACAACCAACAGAATGGGAGAAAATATTTGGGAACCATCTATCTGATAAGGGTTTAATATCCAGAAAATATTAAGTGCTCCTACAACTCAACAACAAAAAGACAACAACCCAACTAAAAAATAGGCAAAGAACTTGAACAGACATTTCTCCAAACAAGGTATATAAATGGCCAATAAGCACACAAAAAGATGCTTAGTGTCATTATATAATCATCTTGGAAATGCATATCAAAACCACAATGAGATACCACTTCACACCCATTAGGATGGCTAGTATCAGAAAAATGGAAAATAACAAGTGTTGACGAGAATGCGAAGAAATTGGAACCTTCATTGCTGGTGGGAATGTAAGGCGGTTCCTTAAAACGTTAAACACAGAATTATCATATCACCCAGTAATTCCACTCCTAGATATATACCCAAAAGACTTGAAAGCAGGGACTCTCACAGATAGTTGTATATCAATGTTCAGCGCAGCATTATTTGCAAGAGCCAAAGGTAGAAACGCCCCAAGTGTCGATCAACAGATTAATGGATAAACAAAATGTGGTATATACAGACAATGAAATATTATTCAGCCAAAAAAAGAAATGAAGTTCTGGTATGTGCTATGACATAGATGAACTCTAAAAATATTATGCTGAGAGTGAAATAAGTCAGACACGAATAGTGTAATAATTTAAGACTCCACTTATATGAAATACTCAGAATAGGCAAAGCATAGAGACAAAAGTTTATTAGTGGTTACCAGGGGCTGGGGGGACTGGGAAATGGGGAGTTATTACTTAATTAATGTTTCTGTTAATGGGTTTCTGTTTAGGGGGATGAAAAAACATTTGAAAATGAGTAGTGGTAATGGTTGCAAAACACGGTGAATGTAATTAGTATCAGTGAACTCTATATTTAAAAACAGTTAAAATGACAAATGTTTTGTTATATGTATTTTATCCCCCCAAAAAAAAGATCAGAAAAAAAAGAAAAAAGGAAAAAAAATTACATAAAAGCATGGATCTGTGTCTAAAAAACTGATCCATTTGTCTGTCATGAAGCAAATACCACAGTCTCGATTTCTGTAACTTTATAGTAAAGTTTGAAATCAGGAAGCGTCAGTCCTCCAACTTTATTTTTTTTCTTTCCAAAGTCCTTTTAATTACTTTTTTTTTTTTTGGCTTTAAGCGTGACAGGAAATTATAAGAGCTGTAAGAGTTGCACAATTTGAATTTTTAAACCATCACTCTGGCTGCTGGGTGGAAAATGGATTGAAGGAATGAGTCCAGATCAGAGGTTGACAAACTATGACCTGTAAGCCAAACCCGCCTGCCACCTGTTCTTTTGATTATTTTTGATCTTTTGCATTCCCACATGAGTTTTAGAATCAGCTTGTCAATTGCTACAAAAAAAGTCAGCTGGGACAGGGACTGTGTTGAACCTATAGATCAATATGGGAAGCACTGACATGTTAATAATATTGAGTCTTCCAGCCCAAGAACACAGCACAGCTATCCACCTATTCAGGTCTTCTTTAATTCCTCTCAGTAATATTTTGTAGTTTTCGGTGTACAGGTCTTACACATCTTTTGTCAGATTTATCTCTAAATATTTCATATTTTCTGATGCTACTGAAAATAGTATTTAAAAAAATTCAATTAACATTTATTGTTTGCATACAGAAATAAAATTGATTTACATAAATATTGACCTTAGCCTGCAACCTTATTAAACTATCTAGTCGCTTTATTTTATGGAATCCGTCCAATGTTCTACATAGAAAATAATGGTTCAGAATAAAAAGTTTTACTTCTTCATTTCTAATACAGATGACTTTTATTGATTTTTTATTATGCAGACTAGAATATCCACTCTAGTACATTGTTGAAATAAAAGTGGTCAGAGGAGACATTATTCTCGTTTCTGATCTTAGGGGAAAGCATTTAGTCTTTCACCATTAAGTAGGATGTTAGCTGTTCGTTTTTCATAGATGCCCTTATCAGGTAATGGAATTACCTTCTAAGCCTAGTTTCCTGACTTTTTGTCAGGAATAGATGTTGGATTTTGACAAATGCTTTTTCTTAATCTATTGTGAGACCATATAGTTTTTCTTTTTTAGTATGTTAATATAGTAAATTACATTAATTTTCAAATGTTAAATCAATTTTGCATTTCTTGGAAAAATATGTTCATAATGAATGATCATTTTTGTTACTGAATATGATTTGCGAGAAATTTTTTTTAAAGGATTTTTGCATGTATGTTCATAAGGGATTCTGGTCTGTAGTCTTCTGTTCTTATAATCTTTCTGTCTGGTTTTGGCATTAGGGTAATGCTGGCTTCACAGAATGAATTGGGAGGTTTCCCTGCCTTCTTATTTTTTGGAGGAATTTGTGTATAACTGGTATTCTTTCTTCTGTGAATGTTTGGTGAAATTCATCAAATGCCATCTGCACCTGTTTTTCTCTTTTGGAAGGTTTTTAACCACAAATTCAACTTCCTAGTAGATATATGACTATTTAAACTATCCACTCTTGAATGAGTACTGGTCAACAGTATCACTTATGGAATCTGTCCATTTCATCTATGTTGTTCAATTATTAACATTAACTTGTTCATAATATTCCTTTATTGTCCTTATAATATCTGTAGAATATGTAGTGATGTCACTTCTCAATTCTGATATTGCTAAATTTGTGCCTTCTCTTTTTCCTGATAAATGTGGTAGTTTTATTTTTTCTCAAAGAATAAGCTCTCAAAGTCATTTATTTTCTCTATTGTTTTCCTGTTTTCTATTTCACTGATTGTTGCTCTGTTCATTATTTCCTTTCTTCTGCTCATTTTGGGGTTTAATTTGTTGTTTTTCTAGTTTCTTAATACTGAGAGTATTAGAGAACTTTTTATCTTCTCTAATATAGGCATTTTGTGCTATAAGCCTCTTCCTGTATAATACTCCTGTATAGTGGCATCCCCTAAAATAGATATTCTGTATTTTCATTTTCACTCAGTCCAAACAACATTCTAATTTCCTATTGATTTCTTCTTTATTCCATGGGTTGTTTAGAAGTGTATCATTTAGTTTCTAAATATTTGGGGAGTTTCCAGAAGTCTTTTTATTATTGATTTCTAATTTAATTCCAAGTGGTCAGAGAACATGCTTTATATAACTTAAATCCTTTTAAATTTATTGAGACTTGGTTTATATATAGCCCAGAATGCACTTGAAAAGAATGTGCTTTCTGCTTTTGTTGGAGGAAGTACTCTATAAATGCCAATCAGGTAAAGTTAGTTGATTGTGTTGTTCAAGCCTTTTCTATCTTTACTGATTTTTTTTTCTACTTATTTTTTTTTCATTTATTGAATGGAATTGAAATCTCTGATCATAATTGTAGTTTTGTCTTTCTCATTGCAGTGCTATCAGTTTTCACTTCACACATTCTGAAGCTTTTTTATTAGGTGCATAAACATTTGGGATTGTAATGTTCATTTGATGAATTAACCCTTTTATTAAGAAATGACTTTTATCCCTGGTAATATCTCTACTCTGAAACCTACTGTCTGATATTACAGCCATTTCAACTTTTTAAATTTGTGTTAGTATGATACATATTTTTCATCCCTTTAACCTGTCTAATTATATTTAAAGTGGGTTTCTTGTAGTGATATTAAGCATGATTAAAGGGTTCAGGTTTTGTCAGCCTGATCCATCTATTATAAATAGCTCCCCATTAATCTTTCACCTGATTTTAGCATCCACTGATGATCACTGCCTAGATCCATCATTTTACTAAGGGCTACAAAATGATGACTTTCTAATTCTGCATTCATTTATCAGTAGGAATTCTTCTATAAAGAACTTTCCCCTCATCAACTATTTGGTTACTCTGCAATGTGATTCATATAGAAAAAGCAGGATAAATAATTATTTTCTTTTATTGATTTTCAGAATAAGTTGGTCTTTTCAAAATACCAGTTTCAATCCATTGCAGTATTTTTTCCTTGGACTCTATGTCTCACTTGTGGATATGGAGAGTTCCTTCAAGATGGCATCTTTGTCCTTTTGGTATCACCTCAGTTGTCTTTAATAGTTTCCTTGGTTTCGGGCATAATGTTCATCTTATATACTTTCTGCCCTAGACCTGAAATAAGTTTCTCCAAGGAGCCCGAGTCTCTTTTAGTGGGAAATGACATTTAAAGACAACCTTATAGTAGTCTGGGGTGGGATGAAGTAGGGCAGAGACTCATTATTTTATCAAGGAAGTAAAATGGTAATTTTCTAGTTCTGTCACTTCTTCTGCATTTATTACTTGAAATTCTTCTATAAACAGGGGTGTTCACTGTTACTGGGTTGTCACTGTCATGGACAGAGGGGCTCTGTGTTTTCTAGAAAAAGAAACTATACGTTCATATTGATTATTTCCAACTCAAAAATAAGATGATAGGGTTATTACTTAATTTCTTTGATTTTAATCTTTTTCTTTTACTCTGAAAATCCTGGTCCCAAATATCATTAGTATAATTACTTATTTGCTTTATCCTACATATACATAAAATAGTTTCAAAATAACGTTACTTTATATAATATTAACAGTAAGACTATTAAATGTAGTTTAGGATTTTTTTTACCCTTAGAATATATCCCAGTAGAAATGTACTATCAAAAAAGTCCTTTCTCTGTGTGTTTATGCTACCAACCAGCTTGAAATATATTTAGGTTCATTTGTTTCCATTTACTCTTCAACTCTGATCATTTTTAAAAATTATGTAAAACATTTACATGATTTCAAAGTCAAAACTATAAAATGAGGTACAGGGAAGTCTCACTTTCATCTCTATCTCCTCTGCACTAACCCCTTTCCCCTAAAAGCGACCCTTCATGCTGATTTTGCCTTATATTTAGGCTGTTTCCTTTAGAAAATAAAAGCATATATATGTATTTTCATAGTTCCTCTCTTTATTACAACAAACTAGTACATGAACACTGTTCTGCACCTTGCTTTTTTTCCCCCTTAACAATATACCTTAGAGATCACTCCATAGCAACAGACATCTTTAGAACCCCCCTTTTTTGCAGCTGCATACTTCTCCACTGCATCAGAGTATTTCATTGTGTACAGTAGTAGTTTATTCCACCAGCCTGCCCTATTGATGAGTATTTGGGTATTTCAATTCATTTGCTATTATAAATAATATCACAATAAATAGTCCAGTGTATCTGTCATTTTTCATTTTTGTAAATTTATCTTCAGAATAGATTCCTAGAACTAAGGTTGCTAAGACAAATCACATATGCAGTTTTGCTAGATATTACAAATTCATGCTTCCTTCCCACTGGAATTTTATCATTCTGCATTTCTATCTTCAGTGTATCAGAAAGCCTATTTTCCTGCAACCCTGACAAGATAGTATGTTGTCAATTTTTTTTTTCTTCCAAACTGACTGATAAAAAGCAATACCCCCCCGCCCAAAACTGATAAAAACCGGTGTGGTTTTAATTCACATTTAACTTATGTGTGAGGTTGAGCATCTTTTAACATGTTAAGGACCATTTGCATTTGTTTTTAGTCAACTGTCTTCATCCCCTCTCTCCCCTATTTCCCTCTCAGGTTTTCAGTCTTCTTTATGTATCAGGGACATTAGCCCTTTATCTATAACATAAGTTTCTAAGTACCTTTTACCAGTTTGGTGTTTATTTATCCATTGATTTTCCTTATGGCTTTATTTCCTTTAAAATCTTTTTGACGCAGTCAAATTTATCCATCATTTTCTTATTGCTACTGAACTTTGAGATATAATTCATAGTTTTCCAAGCTAGTCTAAGCGAAAACTTATTCCATATTTTCTTCTATTATTTGCAGTTTTACTGTTGATATTTAAATCTCTAACTCGTTTTGAATTTATCCTGGCGTACATTGTTAGGAGTACATCTAATTTTGTCTTTTTCCATATGGGATTCCAGCTGTCCGCAACTATTTATTAAAAAGTCCACTTTTCCCTACTGATTTGAAATGACACTTTTTATCATATACTGTACTAAATTTCCATATGCATTGTCTCTATTTTTGGATTTTCTATTTTGTTCTATTGGTCTATTTATTCATGGGCTAATACCACATTCTTTAATACAGAAGACTTATCATACATTATTGTGTGGTGCCGCTGACCATCCCTCATAGCTCCTCTTCCCTCCCCCCCACCAGCTACTCTTGCTTCATCTTTCATATGAATTTTATAATTACCTTGTCTAGCCCTAGAAAAATATCTGAAGGTTTTTTTTTTAAGCCACTAATTTTTGTTTTATTGTACTTTAGATGAAGGTTTACAGAACAAATAGTTTCTCATTAAACAGTTAGTACACATACTCTTTTATGACATTGGTTAACAATCCCACAACATGACATGTCAACACTCTCCCTTCTCAACCTTGGGTTCCCTATTACCAGCTTTCCTGTCCCCTCCTGACTTCTAGTCCTTGTCCTGGGCTGTTGTGCCCCATTAGTCTCGTTTTGTTTTATGGGCCTGTCTAATCTCTGGCTGAAGGGTGAGCCTCAGGAGTGACTCCATTACTGAGCTAAAAGGGTGTCTGGGGGCCATATTCTCGGGGTTTCTCCAGTCTCTGTTAGACCAGTAAGTCTGGCCTTTTTTTGTGAGTTAGAATTTTGTTCTACATTTTTCTCCAGCTCTGTCCAGGACCCTCTGTTGTGATCCCTGTCAGAGCAGTTAGTGGTAGTAGCCAGGCACCATCTAGTTGTACTGGACTCAGGCTGGTGGAGGCCGTGGTAGTTGTGGTCCATTAGTCCTTTGGACTAATCTTTCCCTTGTATCTTGTTTTCTTCATTCTCCCTTGCTCTCGAAGGGGTAAGACCAGTGGAGTATCTTAGATGGCTGCTCACTGAAGGTATTTTTATTGGGATCAAGTTAAACTTATGAGTTAACTTAGGGAGAACTGACATCTTTATTAGAACTAATGTTCCAATTCAACAGGAATATGGTGTGTCTTTTCCACTTGTTTAAGTACATTCTTTTGTCTTTCAGAAGGGTTTCATAGTTTTCCTCATATAGGTTTTAGTTTTTATTAAATTCATACCTAAATTTATCTACCTACTTATCTGCCTATCTGTGCATCCATCCATCCAGCTGTAAATGATGCCTCCCCTTCCACTGTATCTTCTGATTATTTCTGTATGTCAATTTTATATTCTGCTCCTCTACAAAATATTTTTCCTGTTTACAGCAGTTGTTCTACTGATTCTTTTGGGTTTTTCAGATAGACAATCATGTCACCT
Source organism: Trichechus manatus latirostris (assembly GCF_000243295.1). Classification (NCBI taxonomy): domain Eukaryota; kingdom Metazoa; phylum Chordata; class Mammalia; order Sirenia; family Trichechidae; genus Trichechus; species Trichechus manatus. The sequence continues at coordinate 3,119,230 of NW_004444117.1, forward strand.
AAAAATAGAGACGCTTTCTCAATTTTTACGCCTTTTAATATTTTCTCTTATCTAACTGCATGGACCAATACCTCCTGGACGATTTGTTTTGTTCTGATTTTAATGGAAACGTCTATATATTTATTCATTAAGTAAGATGCTGGCTTTCAGGCTGAATGTGTGTGTGTGTGTGTGTGTTTGTGTGTGTATGGGTGGGTCTATGTGTATGTTACTGACCGCCTCAAGGGGTTAGGCCGACCCAGAATCCTCTGCTCTTCCTGGAGCCCCTTGGTAGGTCTCTACAACCTTTTCTTCACTTGTTTACAAATTGTTTAAGAGTCTGGAGTCATCACTCAGTGTCATCAGTTCTTCTCATCTATCTGCTGATGTTTCCCCTCATGGTGAAACCCTCCTCTGCTTTGAAGGTATACATTTGTTCAGTTTCTAGTTTCCTGGTTTTCAGGATCATCAGAATTATTCCTTTTCTTCCCTTAGATACGTTCCTTTGAACTATAGTGAAGGTTTTGCTGCTGCTGGTAGCCTGGCCTGACCCACTCCTTTTCTGGAGTTCTTGGAGACATTCTGTTACCCAGTATCACTGAAGATGCTGGCTGTCAGTTTTCCTTCTTGCTATCCTAGATGCTCTCTGTACTTTTTTTTTTTTTTTTTTAAGGAATATGGGGAGATTAAAAAAAAAAACAGACAGACTTACACCCTCCATCCTATCCAGACCAGAATTCCACTGAAGAGTTTTAAACAGAAGTTCCACAATCAGATTTGAGTTTTGGTGAATTCAGATCTGGCATCCTGAGAAGAATGTAAGTGACACAGGAGACTGGAAGCAGCAAGACCAGTTAGGGTCTAGATCTCCAGAGAGATAAGCAAGACCTGAACTAGGCAAGCAGTGGCAGGGAAGCAGCAAGACCAGTTAGGGTCTAGATCTCCAGAGAGATAAGCAAGACCTGAACTAGGCAAGCAGTGGCAGGGAAAGATAAGAGGGAACAAAGTCAAGAAAGATGCAGGAGGTAAAATGCAGAGACTGGCTACTGCAGGGGATGAGGGAAGAGGAGGAGTCAAGTTGGCTGTCCTAACTTCTAGGAGGTATAAACGTGGGGGTGGGGGCCAATCACCTTAGACTGGGGAATACCAAAAAATGGAGGGCAGGTGTTGGTGGAAGAGGAGTTCAGTTTTCAGCATGCTGAATGAATTCATGTAGGGTTCAGAGATCTCCCACAAATATTTGAATGTATCACCCCTTTCACTTCTGAACTTAGAAAACCTATGACAGAAGAAAAAACATCTTTTCTCTGTGTTTGATATTAATGTCAAACACCTTCACTGTAATATTTTTCTTTGGATTTTTAAATCCCTCCTTCAACATTCTCACCACTTTGTGATGGGTATACTTCAGCTATGATTTTGGTCTCTTACTTTAATTGGTCGAAAAGTTTGTTTTCTCTTGGTTTTAATATTAGTTGTGTCCTGCTGACTTTCAAATAATTAAGATGAAGTTCAAATTCTTTTCATAAAGATCACATTTTACTAATGTCTCTTACCATGACCTGAACACCATGCCATTAAGTCAAGGTGTGGTCAATGGGGCAAATGCATTAATTCACCTGAGATGTTTAACTATAATAATGATAGTAACAAAGATTTATTCAGTACATACCATGTGCCAGGTACTGTTGTAAGCCCTTCATATGTACTAATTTAATCCTCACAATCATCTTATGAGAGAGGAACTGTATTATCCCAGTTTTACAGGAAGAGACTGAGGCACAGATAGATAAAATAACTTGGAGTCCCTGGGTGGTACAAACAGTTACCACACTCAGCTGCTAACAGAAAGGCTGGCAAATAGACCCTATCCAGACTTCCTGAATCAGACTGGAGCTGGGGACTCTTTGGGAATTCACAGTTTTAGAAAGTGTCTCCATACAATTCTTTCTCATAGTAAGGTTTGCGACTGAATTAGTGGACTCTCATAAAATGGAGGTATTTCAGTCAGGCTAAAACAATGGAACACTGCGTTCTGTCTTGTGACAAGCAGAAGCAAGGGGGAAGGGGCCCAAGGAAATGAATGCTGAAAGATAAGCAAGAGAGCTAGTTTCAGATGACTGCAAAAAACTGCTTGCTTTATTTATCTCTAATGTAAACTGTTCTAATGACTACTATTGAAAAAAGATAGTTAAAATGTTTATCAAGAATGCCTGTGTAACTTGTTCCAGGAAGAATTTATGTTTCAAATAAGATTACTGATGTTAAGACCGAGATCACGCGCCCACCTTGTGGCTTGAATCACATATGCCTTCTCTATCTTATCATATGAAAGACCCTTTTTCCACTAAGTTGGAACACTTTGTAATCCCACATTGCACTGTGTTCCCAAGTCTGGCTGTTTCTATTCCCTGAATAAATCTCTTTGCTTTCACTTTTAACAGAGTGAAAGTTTTATTCAATCTTACAACATTTCTGGTGTCAGAAGTGGGATCTGAAGGTGCATTGCCAGCGTCAACCCCAGAGGAAATCGAAGACCTGAGCTCTGGTACCAGCGACAGCCATTTTGGCTCATCGTCTTTGTGAACCCCTGGGAGTCGTGGCAGGTAAATAACTTGCCAGATTTGAGTTTCGCTTTCTTGCGCTGATGCTCTCCTAGGTTTTATTTGGGGACCTGGAGTCTGTATGTTTGTCTGTCTCTGTTTGTTCAATGTCAATTTGGATACTCTGGCCAAGACAACAGTTCAGTTCTGTGACTTGATCGCTGCCTAGGAATCTCAGAATCTATAAGCCACAAAAATGTAGGCACTGGTTCAAGCAAATAAAAGCCCTAGGGTACTCGACTACCAACTGAAAGTCTCCTGTGACAGGATAAACCAGTTCAGGGAAAGAGCCAGAAGCATTAGGTTGCCCTCCAGTCTCCAGACAACTCCCCTACAACGAGGCACACATGAGTATAAACAAAACACACTGTCCAAACCCCGTGGCAATCTCTTTTAGGTATCTGACTCTGAGAAACCAAAAGTAACGATCAAGTTTGGATTATACTGCATGCACATTAGTTCTGTCAGAAAATAGTATGGGGAATGCCAAGTCTAAGAGAAACTCAGGACTCCCTCCTCTGGGACCCCTGCTCACCATATGAATAAGCACTTTGGTCTTCTGACCTGTGCATATTTATCCTGCTGGCATAATTTTACTAAAGATAGTTTGAAAAATCAGTGGCCACTCTGGAGTCCTTCTGAACTACTGGTTTTACTGCACTGTAAATTGGAAAATAAAGTCTCTCAAATTAAGCAACCTCAGTGGGATGCCTAATTTGATACCTAGAGGCCTCTAAGAAACATC
>NW_004444117.1:3122656-3140405 GCF_000243295.1 Trichechus manatus latirostris
AAAAAAAAAACCAAACCTGTTGCCCTCGAGTAGATTCCAACTCACAGTGACCCTATACGACAGAGTAGAACTGTCCCACTGGGTTCCAAGGACTGGCTGGTGGATTCGAACTGCCGACCTTGGTTAGCAGTCTAAGCTTTTAACCACTGCGCCATCAAGGCTCAGTTCCCTGCAGGATACTATTTCCAAATTAACCAAACAGAATAAAGAACTGCAAGGTCAGATTTCAGCTCCTACCCTGTCTGTTTAGTGCTGGCTGCTACTCCTTTGTATGCTTCTCTGCCCCCTTACTCCTCTGATAATACTCTGAACGTTCTTTCCAAAAAAACCAGCTAGAAAGCTCTGCCTGAAACACCTTTTAAAATCTGCCCTAGTACAGATGAAGATACCACTCGCATCACTTTTCATTCCTTGGACGTGGTCCAAACTGTGTAGTATTGTAAAAGATTTTCCAAAACTACATGAGGACTCCTATAAATCTGCTAAAAAATTTAAAATCCTTGTTGAGGCTTACTAAACTGGACTCCCTGATTTGTATCAACCAGAAGAATGCAGTGCCGGAGGTGCTAATTTGTCTATGCCAAGAAATTTGGAAGACAGCTACCCGGCCAACCGACTGGAAGAGATCCATATTTGTACCCATTCCAAAGAAAGGTGATCCAATAGAACGTGGAAATTATCAAACAATATCATTAACATCACACACAAGTAAAATTTTGCTGAAGATCACTCAAAAGCACTGCAGCAGTACATCACCAGGGAATTGCCAGAAATTCAAGCTGCATTCAGAACAGGACGTGAACAAGGGATATCACTGTTGATGTCAGATGGCTCATACTGGAAAACAGAGAATACCAGAAAGATGTTTATCTGTGTTTTACTGACTATGCAAAGGCATTCAATTGTGTGGATCATAACAAATTATGGATAACATTGTGAAGAACGGGAATTCCAGAACACTTAATTGTGCTCATGAGGAACCTGTACATAGATCAAGAGGGAGTCATTCAAACAGAACAAGGGGACACTGCGTGGTTTAAAGAAAGGTGTGCGTCAGAGTTGTATCCTTTCGCCACACTTACACATCTGTATGCTAAGCAAATAATCAGAGAAGCTGGACTATATGAAGAAGACTGCGGCATCAGGATTGGTGGAAGACTCATAAACAACCTGTGATATGCAGATGACACAACCTTGCTTGCTGAAAGCGAAGAGGACTTGAAGCACTTACTGATGAAGATCAAAGACTATAGCCTTCAGTATGGATTGCACCTCAACATAAAGAAAACAAAAATCTTCACAACTGAACCAATAATTAAGCAATATCATGATAAAGGGAGAAAAGATTGAAGTTGTCAAGGATTTCATTTTACTTGGATCCACAATCAACGCCCATGGAAGCAGCAGTCAAGAAATCAGATGTATTGCACTAGGCAAATCTGCTGCAAAAGACCTCTTTAAAAAGCAAAGATGTCACGCTGACGACTTAGGTGTGCCTGACCCACGCCATGGTGTTTTCAATTGTCTCGTATACATGCGAAAGCCGGACAATGAATAAGGAAGACCGACAGAATTGATGCATTTGAATTACAGTGTTGGCAAAGAATATTGAATACACCATGGACTTCCAGACAAACAAACCAATCTGTTTGGAAGAAGTATAGCCAGAATTCTCCTGAGAAGCGAGGAAGGCAAGACTTCACCTCACGTACTTTGGATGTGTTATTTGGAGGGATCAGTCCCTGGAGAAGGATATAATGCTTGGTAAAGTACAGGGTCAGCAAAAAAGAGGAAGACCCTCAACAAGATGGATAGACACAGTGGCTGCAACAATGGTCTCAAGCATAATAACAACTGTGAGGACGATGCAGGACTGGGTAGTGTTTCGTTCTGTTGTACACAGGGTCGTTATGAGATAGAACAGACTTGACAGCACCTAACAACAACAGTCCATATGATAATTAGACAGAGTGAGGTTCCTCTAATTTGAGAATGAAAGAACTAATTCGAGCCATAAAGAAACAAGAAATGGAAGGTTCACAGGAATGGGAAAATTTAGACTCCCATATAACTGCTTTCTGACTCCATGGCCCTGAGAACACCCAGCACCAACTAAGAGAAACAAAGTGAAAAAACCCTTCAAGATAGGCTTGTGTTGAGTTGCCTTGAAGAGACCTTATAGGCTCCCTCTAGAATGTGCTGATAACTGTCCCTGCCAAGACAACCGAATAGCAACACAGGTGCAGCTGAAAACTAAAATGAAAGGGACTGCCTCCATGTTACCACGCAATCAGGTTTAACTCATGCTGCTTGCACTTGCAATGGTGGAGGAATGGCTCCACAAATGACTGAGGGCTCTGCCAACTTTGCCCAGATCTTTTGACTTACAGAAATAATTAAGACTGAGGAAATTAAGGGAAACAACTTTGCAGACAAAGCATCTAAACAAGGTGCTTCTCAGATTTACTCTTGCCCTTATGATGAGGAAGGTAAGAGATTTCCCAAATTTGTTTACTGATGATTCTAATTTTCATGAATTAACTTTAGAAAGACTTTTAAAACACCGATAATCAGCTCAAACAGAAGAAATCGGAACATGGGAAAGGGCTAAACTGCTTATCAAGAAAACAATAAAAATTAGAAGGAAAAGAATTATTATCTCTTGTCTTTCAAAATACTTAGGTCAACTTAAACATACGTAAGTGAACTGACATCAACTGATTTTTTTGTTAGTAATGAACATCTGAAACCCACACCACTCCAGAAAAGACTCTGAAACAACCCCTCTCAACCAAACGAAAACCTTAAGACAAAAGAAAATTTAAATAGAAATATAGTCTTTTTAGATGAACTTTACTTTAACAATAATTATGTTTTGCAGTATATAGGTTTAAGTTAATTTCCAAGATTTTTAGGTAACTGAGTGATACTGAGTTCACAGATATTCATTAAAGGAGATATATGTATATAAAATTAGGTCTGATAATGTGTTCATCTTTGTAACTTAAAGGGTTATACTATAAGAGATATGTAACAAGGACAAGAAGTTTACAAGGTTTATTAAAAAGGAATTTGATATAGCTGGCATTCTTATCTGCTGCAGCTGAAAGTTTGATGGGTTATTTATGATAATTTTTTAAAAAGCTTTAATATCAAATAAAGAATTGGGTTTCTCGCTGTTAAGATAACAAAACTTTAATTACTAGGTTGAAGAATTAATTAGTTTTTCTTCATTTTGAAGCTTTTCTCAAGTATTCTCTTGATATTTTCACTACCTCCTGCTAAGAGTTGGAAAGAAAGTATTTTTGTTGAGCTAGCTCAATCTGTGGTCAATGCAAGTGATTTAACTGATTGTTGGATATGTCGTTACTCTCCTCAATGTGCACTAGACTATTCTGATTCCCTGGCTCTGCCACTACTAAATTACAAATTTTTATCTAACTTTACTATAGATTTTGAAAGACCATTTAAACAACCCATACGTGCCAAATTCTGGCATCCTCCTGAGCTCCTGATCTATCCCCTTGTACCCTGCCTTAATCTAACCTGTGTTTGGGTGTACCCTGATGAATGTTCCAGCCCCCCTGAAAAATGCACTCCTTTCATTGGCAATGCCTGGCATTATTCTGCATTAACAGACAACTGCCTTGCCAATGACCAAGCTTTCTCAGACTGCTCTAAACTCAGGGAACACATGGATTTTGGAGGCTTACCCATTTGCAGTGATTCACTCACCGAAGAATAGCTCGAGCGAGCTAACCAAACTACTCCCTTTCCCAACAAACAAACTGAAGCAGTGATGTTATGCACCCATGTGGATATGTGTTTTTATGTGGAGGATCACCCTATTAGAGCAAACATCTTGTTGACCCCTATACCTGGGCTCTACTATGTTTGAATGGATGGAACATGTGGGGCCAATGTACCTTGGGTACCCTGGGATCCCATTAAATATTTATTCATATATTTAATATTTATATTGTTTCACAGAAAACCAAAAAGAGAATTAAATTCCCTAGTCAAAAGACTTGGAGATGGATGGGCATTCCTCAGAGACTTTATACCAGTCCATGGTATTCCTCCATTAGAGAAAGCTATCTGTAACTTATCGACGACTATGGAACAGCTTGCAAATGATACTGCTGGTGGTATGACAGCTGAAAAAAGTCTTTACAAAGCTTAACTAAAGTAGTGTTAGACCACAGAATAGCTCTTGATTTCCTTTAAGCACAACAAGGAGGAATATGTGCCATTGCTAATACCTCTTGCTGCTACTGGATAAACACCACAAAGTAGAACAAGATGTCGAGAAAATCTGACAGAAAGCTACATGGCTACTATTCCTTCCAAGCCTGATCCCCCTTTTCTTGACATTTTTAGCTGCTTACCCAATGGTCTTGGTTCCTGGATTAGAACTGCCATTACTATCTTGATGTTACTCATAGCTGTCATAGTAATCACTGGATTAATTAAATGTGGTATGAAATGCTTTTCTAATGCTTTTGATCAGACTAATTCTAAGTCTATGAAAAGAATCACATATATAGATGAAACTATTTTTTCAAGAGAATAATTTCACTCCTTGATGTTGAATGCCTAACGTTCTGACTATATGTTGTTACAGTTTCAATTTTCTTGATTAGTTAATCCAGTGTATTATGAAATGTGTGTCTAATGCCTATGGCCAAACTACTATATCCCATGCTATGCAAAGAATTATGTATAGTTAAGAAAATATGAGAGATAGTCCCTAAGCCCCTTTCTGCCCTCCCAAGATAGAATGTTTAAGTTTCCACTGTCCTGGCTTAATTTAAGTTGTTCCCCACATGTGACCTACGTCTGCTACCTTTACCTCGATTAACCAGCTCACCGTGAAGACGAAGCCTATTAACATGGCAAGGTGAAGGTGAGCCTTTATAGAAAATCAGCAATGAAGTGCTCTAATAACTAAATGGTATTCAGCTACCCTTTTACTTAGTAGTGCCTGGGGTCTTAAAGGTTTGCAAAGACAAACTGCCACCTAACTGCTACTCCTACATGAAGAAAGCCCCTGCAGAAGAAAAGATACTCCTTTGTGAGCAATTATAAGTGAGCAGCACCCCATAGTGGAGGCTTGATCAAAAGGGGGGAATGAGTGAGTGAACGCTCATAAAATGGAGGCATTTAAGTCAGGCCTGAGACAATGAAACAGAGCATTCCGTCTTGTGACAAGCAGAAGCAAGGGGGAAGGGGCCCAAGGAAATGAATGTTGAAAGGTAAGCAAGAGAGCCAGTTTTAGATGGTTGCAAAAAACTGCTAGTTTCATTTCTCTATCTCTTATGCAAACTGTTCTAATGATTAATGCTGAAACAAGATAGTTAAAACATTTATCAAGAATGCTTACATAGCTTGTATTCCTGATAAACATTTTAACTTTCTTGATGTTCCTTTAGCACACATATTCTCTGTAATTCTTACTGTGCCCTATTCAAAGAAACATCAAGTGTTATATGTGATTTAATCAGCTGGCCTTGAGTAGACCAGATTACTTCCATAATGTAATCTAATGTAATGTAATTACCTTTGTCAGCTGCTGTCAAGTCCACTTTGACTCATGGCAACCTCACGTGTCTCAAGAGTTGAACTGTGCTCTATAGGGTTTTCAATGTCTGATTTTTCAGAAGTAGATCACCAGGCCTTTCTGCCAAGGATGTTAACTGTTTGTACCACCCAGGTACTCAATGTAATCACCTTATATAATGTTATCTAACATAACATGATCAATCAGTTGAGATCATACCAGCATAAGGTGGAACCTAAACGTAATCATTTCTGAGTTATAAAAGGAGCAAAACAGATGCAGTCACACACAAAGAGAAACACAGATGACATGTGAGGATCGTCTATAAGAGCAAAGGAACATCAAGGATCATGGGCTGACCCCAGAAACTAGGAGAGAGGCTCACAGAAGGAACCGACACAGCTGCGACCCTGATTTGGACTTTTAGCCTCCAAAACTGTAAGAAAATAAATTTCTGATCTTTAGCCACCCACTTGTGGTATTTATCTTATGGAAGCTAAGACATTATTATAAAATATTTAGAGATACTCTCAGGTTATCTTATTTTACTTGGTCAAAGTTACCATAATACTAATTTCAAGACTGTTCCATATTTGGATTCAAAGTGTCAAAATGTTTTAAATTGGTAGAAAATGATTTAAAACAATCTGTACTGCTTAATCTAACAGGAAAAATTTGTTCAACAGCAATTCAATGACCACTTGCCACATGGTTCATAGTATACTGAGGATCACTTTAATGAAACTCATCTCAGATTTCTCACTTTCGGTAAACAGAATTCTCCTACAAAATAGATTTAGGTATATAGCAGCATACACTAGGGTTTTCTTCTTTTAAACATTGGTGAAATCCAGGTGCTGGAAATGTAATTTTTCTCTGATTGAAACTGTCCTTGTAGTCTGCATCCTCTTTCATTCACTCATCACTACCAACTTTTTTCTTTTTGTCTCAAAAGAAGTGCCCCTAACTCTTTTCCAAAGTTAATCATCTGTTTGTGTCCCTGATTCCCCTCCTCCAGCTCTACACAACTTTATTATCTTTCTTTATTCTTTAATATTTTCCTCTTCAATATAGCTCCTTTCCTCTCAGCCTCTTCCATTCTAAAAAATTCTCGTATGACTCCACTGCTAAAAAACCTTGGTGACTCCTTACTGCTTAGAAAATAAAGTCTAAACTTCTCAGTATATGACTGAAGCCCTTCTAAATTCTAGTGTCAGTTTACGCTTCCAGTATCAGTTCACAGTCCCTAGTTATCTTCCCCCCTTTTCCTGATGTTCCAGCCACTAAGCTCTCCTCTCTCTCTCCATGGCTCTGTGGAAAATGATCCCTTTGCTTGACTTTCCTCCTCAACTCTGTCTGATGAAGTCTTACTTAGACTTTAAAATTTAGCTCAAATGTCACTACCTCTTCTGTGAAGTGTCCCTGACTGCCCTAGGGTAAAAGCATCCTGCCCAAAAAGAATAACTCAAACCATACAGTAGTCTGATTAGCTTCACAGCTGTCTGCTTTCCAAATAGACTGTAAGCTCATTCTTTAATTCATTTCAACCTTTACTGAATCAGTGTGACACCCAGACCGCCTGCTAAACCCGAGGTATGCAGAAATGTTTTAGAAACTCTGACCTCAAGAGCATATTTTGTGCTAAAAAAATTAATTCTCAAGCTCTTGATGTATAATGTTTAGAAGGCATACAGTCGTCGTGTATAGAAAGTGGTACTCATTTACATAAATTGGTAAAAACAGCAGGACATGAAAAAGAAGATATCAGAGTATTTGCGATATATTAAAAACTGCTAAAATAATACATTCACAGCTCAAACACCTATTCTCCTTTTCTAGTTCTTCTGGAATTGTTAATCCCTAATAAACACAATAAGCAACATTCATTCTACCACTCAACAATACCAGAAGAAGTCTTCCTCTTCTGGTCATAAAATCTTCTTAGAGGAAAAAATATAGCAGTATATACAATATGCATTTTTTAAAAAACTGTAAGGAAAAATCTTTGAACCGCCTACCTTTCAAAGATTAACTGTATACACTCAAATTATTAGCCTTCCTCTAAGACAGAAACATTCAATGTTCTTCCACACTCTGACATGCTACTCAATGACCTTCCAAAATAAAAAAGAGCAATAAAAGCATATTTCATTTCAGCAACTTTGAGACATTTATAAAGTTTAAGAGTATTGTATACACAGGTTGTGGGAAGGGGCTTTTGCAAGTTTTATAGACCTAGAAATTGTATGCATTTTTACAGGGAATTTTGCTAAGAAGACACTGTAAACTCAGAAGCCCATTAGGCTATGGAATTTTTCATATCTGCCCTATTCGTCAACAGTAAACAACATTTTGTTACTCTGTTTGGGGAATCAAATTTGACTACTTTGTAATTAAATATGCAACATTAACCATGTCATTGTTAAAAAATTTACATTTCTCAGAAAAACCTTAGTCACCCTTTTAATATAAATACACCAAACATTTATCTTCTTGTGTGAAATAACTATCAGACTTATAAGAAGGTGACATGTAAGTTGGAGCCCTGGTGGCACAGTAGTTAAGAGCTTGGCTGCTAACCAAAAGCTCGGCAGTTTGAATCCACCAGCTGCTCCTCTGAAACCCTATGGGGCAGTTCTGCTCATTTAAGTTTACCATCAGGCATCATCTGAGCTATTTACACATACAAATTGCACTGAAATGCATTCTAATAGTTTTTCAGGGAAGTCACACCATAGACAGCCTTAGCAGTAAACCAAAGACATCTTCCTTATTTCATGGGTGAAATGCTCTCAATTGTGCACATATTACACTGTACTTACAAAGTTATATACAGTGTGTGCTCTCCTTGGTAGCATATTCTGTAGAAAGAACTGCTTTATGATGACAATTTGTGGGAGAAAATGGGAGTCTCTTCTAAAACTCACTGTTTCTTCTTTGCTAATAGTTCTGGCTTTTCTTAAAATAGCCAAATATTTCAACCAGTCGAGTTGCTGCCACCTTCTTATTAAACTTTAATAAGCTAAGCTTTTTAAACCATATAAAAATTTAATCAAGTGTCTTTCAACCTTAGGAAAAATGGAAGGAGGAAAAAAGGTCAGAAAAGCACTTCTCGTTAAAGCAACTTCAGAAGTGGGATGCTTTGAAATGAGCCTGCATGGCATCATCACAAAACAAATGCTATGAAACAAATTCCCAGTTTGTGGTCGGCACCAGATGGTAATTATATTTCATCCTTTGCCATGCACAGGCACCACACTGGGTGCTAATTAAAGCCCTATCATGGAATGGCAGGCCTGGGACAAATTATTCGGTTTTGTTTAAAAGTCCTTGGATGTGCCATATTCAATCCACTATTAGAGGTTTTCTGTCAAGAAATAACATTTCAAAGCAACTCCTGATCGTTTTACTTCCACTGTTTCAAAATGGTAACATATTTAAATTGCAAATTTTTAGTGAAAATTAAAAAAAGGAGTATAAGTTTGTTACTTAGGTATACGAAGTTAGTAACAGAAGAAACAGATGAAAGAGTTGAAGAGGTGACATCGCTGGGCAACAAGAATTAGGAATAGGAAAAGAATGGGCAAGGAACCAAGCCTTGTAGCAGTATTTATTTTTTAAAATCACGTGTAATACTGGTTAAAAATTAAATTTTAAAAATGAAGGCAACATCAGTGAATAAAGAGGGTTGTTTAAAGGAAAAAAAAAAAACTTAAAATGCTCTAATACTGTCCTTCAAGAATCTGAAGAACTTAAGCTGACATCTATGTTCTTCAAACATCATTAGACCCAGAATTTCTTGCCAGACACTTTGATGATAAATATAAGTGCTGTCATTTTGTTACTGCTGACGTGACTCTATTCCTTCATGCCACAGAACTTGATTTTGTATTTATTTATTTTTGTCAAAAACCTCATAAAAGAAGAGTATATTCTATTTGGAAGCTGTAAATTTGACTACATACATATATGTTCAGTAATCTTTCCTACAAAAGTAGCGTATTTTTAGACCAGTTAACACCTTCATCTAATACTCCTTATTTGCTTCTATCACATACGTACAAGTCAAAATCATGTGGAATTCTATGGGGACCTCTGGTTCTGCCAAAATGGAGGCAGGCTATTCCTCCCAGCACCCCTCCTTCTTACAACTAAAAAACCCTGAATGTAACAACACAATAAACAAGAATAGGAAATCTCTGACAGGTGGAAGATGAGGTGTGGGCTGCCATGGGACTCTGAGAGTTGAGGAACCACAGGCTGGTGAGTTCCCTAAGTCTCGTTATTGGCTCCCATATATCTTGAACAATGTGCTGCAGAAGGCCCTAATCCAGAACCACCAACAGGAACAGACCAAAAAAAAAATAAAAAAGGTCCAAGAGAAGCCTGTTTCCCCCAGAAACAGTACCAGGAAAATAGTGGTCTAACAATAGAAAACCTTTCTGGCAGTATCTGCCCTACTACAACCAAACACCAATGGAAAAATCACACCCCTCCACCTCCTGTGGTTTTATCAGGGCCTAGCGGGAAGCTGATCTTCCCTCCCACCTCCCTGCCTCTTGGGAACAAGTTGAGTACACAGATCTAGTTGACACAGATAGAACATTCCACCCAACAGCAGAATAACAGCCTCTAAAAGGAGAACAAAGGAATACCGTGAACAACTTTACACTCATAAATCTGACAACAAAAAGTGGACCAATTTCTTAAAAGCTACAAATTTCCAAAACACAGCCAAATCCGTCAGCCATTAAAGAAATTAAATTTTTAATTTAAAAGTTCCTGGAGAAGAAAACTCCAAGCCCAGATGGTCTCATGGAAGAACTCTACCAACTATTTAAGGTGAATTAATAACATTTTCACACATTTTAAGAGGTCAGTATACCTTGACATCAAAACCAGACAAAGACAGTACCAAAAAACAAAACAACTATAGACCAGTATCTCCTATAAACTTAGACCTAAAAAATTCTCACCAAAAAATTAACCAATCAAATCCAGCAATGTGTAAAAAGAATTATATACTTTCACCAAGTGAGATTTATTCCAGGGATGCAAGGCTGGTTTAACATTCAAGAATCAATGAATGCAATCCACCATATCAACAGGCTAAAGAAGAAAAATCATATGATCACATCAACCAATGCAGAAAAAGTATCTGACAAAATCCAATGTCCATTCATGACCAAAACTCACAGCAAACTAGGTTGATAACTGTTGTTGTTTGTTGTCGAGTTGATTCCAACTCATGGCAACCCCAAAAGCATCTAGAAAACACCAACAGCTAATAATATACTTAATGATGAAAGACTAAATCCTTTCCCTGTAATATGTGGAAAAAGGCAAGGATGCTCACTCTTACTATTATTATTCAACACAGTACTGGAAGTTGTAGCTACTGCAATAAGGGAAGAAGAAGAAATAAGGCATACAGATTGGAAAGGAAGAAATAAAACTACCTTTATTTGCAGATGACGCAGCTGTCTACATTGAAAATCTACAATAATAAGTGAGTTTACCAAGGTCACAGGATACAAAATCAATGTATGAAAATTAATCATTATTTCTATATACTAATAATGAACATGTGAAAATAAAATTAAAAACACAATGCCATCGACAGTTACTCCAAAGAAGAAAAAATACTCAGGTATAAACTTAACAAACATGTACAGTGTCTGCATACTGAAAATTATAAAATGCTGATGAAGAAATAAAAAAAATACTTAAAGAGAAAAACATAAAAAGTTCACAGACTGGAAGACTCAACATAGTAAAGATATTACTTCTCCCCAAATTGATATATAGGTTTAGTGTTTTCATACTGAAATCCCAGTAGGTCTTTTTTGTAGAAACACAGACAAGCTAATTCTAAAATTTATATGGGAAGCCTATAGCACCTACAACAGTTACAACAATCTTGGGGAAAAAAATAAAGTGGGAGGAATCACTCTTCCTAATATAACCAGTTGCCATCGAGTCAATCCTGACTCATGGCAACTCCATGTGTGTCAGAGTAGAACTGTGCTCCGTAGGGTTTTCAGTGTCTGATTTTTTGGAAGTAGATCACCAGGCCTTTCTTCCAAGGAGCTTCTGGGTGGATTTGAACTGCCAAACTTTTGGTTAGCACCTGAGAGTATTAATCGTTTGCACAAAAATCAGGGACTCCCTACCCAATATTAAGGCCTAATATATACCTATAGCTGGGGTACTGGCACAGGTACAGACACATGGATTAATGGAATAGACTAGAGAACCCAGAAGTATTTCTTGCATAAACATGCCCAACTGATTTTTCACAAAAATGCAATACTGGATATACACAGGCAAAAAAGGACCTTATATCTGGAACTCATAACTTATACAAAAATCAGTTAAAAATGGATCACAAATTTAAACGTAAAACTTTTAGAAAAAATAGGAGAAAATCTTTGGGATCTAAGGCTAGGCAAAGAGTTCTTAAACTTGACACCAAAAGCACAGTCCATAAAAGGAAAAATTGATAAATGAAACCTCATCATAACAAAAAAAGTTTACTATGCAAAAAACTGTTAAAAAGTTGAAAAGAGAAGCTACAGACTGGGAGAAAATATTTGTAAACCACATATTCGAGAAAGGACTAGATTATATAAAGAACTCTCAAAACTCAACAGTAAAAACCAAACAATCCAGGGAGAAAATGGGCAAAATATATGAGCAGATACTTCACTGAAGAGCATATACAGATGGCAAATAAGCACATGAAAAGATGTTCAACATCATTAGCCATTAGGGAAATGGAAATTAAAACCACAATGAGATGTTACTCTACACCTATGAGAATGCCAAAAATATAAAACAACGACAGCACCAAATGCTGGCGAGGATATGGAGAAACTAGATCAGGTATGTGCTGCCGGTGGAATGTAAAATGGTACAACCACTTTGGAGAGTATGGAAATTTCTTAGAAAACTAAACATGCAACTACCATATAACCCAGCAACTGCACTCTTGGGCATTTACTTAAAGAAGCAAAAAATTCATGTTCATACAAACATCTGTACATGAATATTCACTGCAGCTTTATTTACAACAGACAAAACTGGAAGAAACCCAGATGTCCTTCAATGGTTAAACAAACAATGGTACAGCCATACGGCTAAATAGAATAAAAAAGAACGAATGATCTACTGATACACACAACAACTTTGGTGGATCTCAAGAGAATTATGCTGAGTGAAAGTCAACCTCTAGAGGTTACATTACATATATGATTTCATTTATGTAACATTCTTGAAATGACAAACTATAGAAATACAGAATAGATTAGTGGTTGCTAGGGGTTAAGGAGTGTGAGGGTGGAAGGGAAGTGGGTGTAGCTCTAAAACGGCAATATGTATACAAGGGATCATTGGGTGATAAAAATGTTCTGTGTCTTGACTGTATCAACATCAATATCCTGGTTGTGATAATGTACTATAATTTTGCAAGACATCACACTGGGGGGAACTGGGTAAAAGGTACCCAAGATCTCTCTGTATTATTTCCTACAGCAACATGTGAATCTACAATTATCTCAAAATAAAACGTTCAATTAAAAAAAAAAATCAGGTCTTAGATTTTGCAATACTGGCAAACAAACAAAACAAAAACAAATGGTTTCTGAAAAAACTTTCAGAACTTAATAAGAAAGCAAGCAACCCAATGTAAATACAGGCAAAATATTTGAACAGATATTTTATCAAAGAAGCTATTACACAGTTGGCAAATAAGGACATTAAAAGGTGTTCAATATCATTAGTTATTAGGAAAATGCAACTTAAAACCACAATGAGATACCACTATATATCCATTGTTGTTTAGTTGGCACTGAATCAGTTCAACTCATGGCGACCCCATGGGACCTCACGCGTTCACAGCAGAACTGCTCCATAGGGTTTTCAAGGCTGTGACATTTTAGAAGCAGATTGCCAGGCCTGTCTCCTGACGTGCCTCTGGGTGGGTTCGAACTGTCAACCTTTTGGCTAATAGTAGAGTGCTTAAGCGCCTGCACTGCCCAGGGACTCCCTATATACCCACTAAAACCCACTGCTGTTTACTCAATTCCGACTCATAGCGACACTATAGGACAGAGCAGAACTGCCCCACAGGGTTTCCAAGAGCAGCTAGTGGATTCGAACTGCCGACCTATTGGTTAGCAGTCAAATGCTTAACCACTGTGCCACCAGGGCCTCATATACCCACTAAAAAACAAAAACAAACAAACAAAAACAAATCCATTCCCGTCGAGTCGATTCCGACTCATAGCAACCCTATAGCACAGAGTAGAACTGTCCCATAGGGTTTCCAAAGAGCAGTTGATGGACTCGAACTGTGACCTTTTGGTTAGCAGCTGTAGCTTGTCATAGCTCTTAACCACTGTGCTACCAGGGCTCCATATACCCACTAGAATGGCTAAAATTATAAAGACAGATCCTACAAGGATGTGGAAGAAGGAATTCTCATATACTGCTGGTGGCAGTGTAAAATTGTATAACCACTTTGGAAAGTATTTGGCAGTTTCTTAAAACATACTCCTATCATATGATCCAGCCATGACACTCCTAGGTATTTACCCAAGAGAAATGAAAGCACGTGTCCATACAAAGACTTGTACGTAAATGTTCACAGCAGAATTATTTGTAATAGCCAGAATCTTGAAACAATCCAAACGCCCACTGCCCAAACCAAAACCAAACCTATCACTGTCAAGTCAGTTCCAACCCTACAGAACGGAGCAGAACTGCCCCATAGGATATCCAAGGCTGTAAATCTTTACAGAAGCAGACTGTCACCTCTTTTTCCTGCAGAGCAGCTGGTGGGTTCAAACCGGTTAGTAGCCAGAGCGAGCCTAACCACTCTGCCACCAGCGCTCCATCAAATGTCCATCAACAGGAGGATTAAAAAAAGTAGTATAACTATACAATGCAATGAAAAGAAATAAACTATTGATATATGCAAAATGGATGAATCTCAAATTATGATGATGAAAAAAGCCAGACAAGAGTACGTACTGTATACTTTCATTTATATAGAGTATACATCGCATGATTCCATTTATATAAAATTTTAGAAAATTCAAATTAACCTACACTGATAGAAAGCAGATCAGTGGAAGCCTGGGGACAGAGAGGGTCAAAGAAGGAAGACAGGAAGTGTATTCAAAGGGTCACTAAGAAACTTTGGAGGTGATAAATCTTTTCATCATTTGATTTTGGTGGTAGTTTCACGGGTGTGTACATTATATCAAACTTATCAAAGTGTATACTTAAAATACGTGCACTTTATTGTATGTCGATTATACCTCCATAAAGCTGTTAAAAGATTAAAAATCATGTGAGGTTTCTACTCCAGATTCTGTGGGCACTGCAATCTGACAGCGTTCAGGCTGACAGGCTTTCCCTGCTCCTGAAAATGGCCTTTTTATCTTCCACAATTTACACAAGGTATCCTGTAACCAGTTAGTTATATCTTATATCACATTAACAAAGAAAGACTATGTTGCTGCTTGGGAATCCTCTGATTCATTAAATATACTAACCAAAAAACCAAACCCACTGCCGTCGGGTCGATTCCAACTCATAGTGACCCTACAGGACGGAGTACAACTGCCCCATACGGTTTCCAAGGAGGGGCTGGTGGATTTGAACTGCCGACCTTTTGGTCAGCAACTGTAGCTCTTAACCACTGCACCACCAGGGCTCCTAGAGATTATCAAATATATTAATATTCCCTCTCTCTCTCTTTCCTCTTAGCAAACCTTAGACTAATGCTTCTCTTGCTATCTCTATTTGAATTTCCTACAACTGTATAATTGATTAGTAAAGTTGTAGAACACTATTGGTCTCTCTCTGAATCCTGGTCGCTCATGTAAAACTGTACAAACAAGTACACTGCCAGAGCACAAACACCAAGCTGCACTACATGCCAAGCATGACTCAGGCCCATCTGCTTGATGCAAGCCCGTGCTGAAGCATTAACTGTCCACTGTACAACCACATGTGAAGGGCTACTGTATCTTGTCATTATAACATAGTATTACAGACAGTTTTACTGTTTATTTGAAGTTTTAGGTGGTACCTGGCAATCTATAAAAGGTTATATGTTTTTTTCAGGGATGTGAAATATTCACATTTAAAACTAAAAATGATAGGAAGGCAGAGAGGGTTAGGAGCTGGTTGAACGGACATGGGGAATCAGGGGTGGAAAGGAGGAGTGTGCTGTCACAGTATGGGGAGAGCAATTAGGGTCACATAACAACGTATGTATAAATTTTTGTATGGGGGAAAAAAAACCTAAAAATGGATTGCTTTTAAAAATAACAGATATAATGAGATTGATGTGGCTCAAAATGAGATAGCTCATTAGCACTGCTTGATTCTTCAGTTAGTGTCAACAACAGTAACAGTAAATAATAACAGTAGTATGTTGAAAACTGTCAGTCACTCAGTGAGAGCACGGGTATTTCTGTGTATATACACTCACACACATGCACAGTTGAACAGAGGATTTACTATCTTGTAGGATGCCTGTCACAGAGTTACTCAAAACCAAGAAGAAAGTACAGTGAAAAGTTATTGATTTTTATGGAAGAAAAATGTAGACATTTTAAAATTTTTTAGTTTTTACAAAAGACTTCCATGGTTACATCATTTGGAAACAAAATATCATCACCACGAAAATGGGGCCTTCTGATTCTTTCAGAATAAACTGAACATCTTGATGTTACTGGGGAAAGATGTCTGGAAACTTAAATCACACTGCAAATGTATCTATAAGGTTATTTAAAGAAAGTTACTACGTCATTAATGAGAAGCATATACAGAAAAGCTCTGGCAGCATATTATGCTAGATGAATGAGCACACAGTACACAGAGGCATGGTACCACTGTCTGTTAATACATTCTCGAAAAGAATTTAACAATGCACATGGAATGTAATTGTTGAATTAGTTCAAAGGCTGAGACTATGAAATCTTTACGACTCAAATGGTAAAAGTACAACTACTTTTGTGTATGATCTTTCCGTTTTTCTTGGTTTCATATTATTTATACATGCAGTTGAATGGAGGATTTGTTACTGCGTAAAATATGTAACTTGAACGTAACAAGACATTATCAGCATTTGGATCAGCTTTTAATACCACCAAACAAGCTGACAAAAATGTCATCATATCTGATCCAATAGTGGGAAGGCAATGGCAAGAAAAAGCTGATGGTAGCCGCTTATATAAAAACTATTGCCAAAATGTATTCATGTGGTCATTCTATCCAAGAGCTAGATAGGCACTAACTGTTAATATGCCAGCATCTTTCAAAGCAGAGCTGGATAATGCCACACAAATGGTCAGTTTTATGAAGGAAGTATTTAAATCGAACTTTTCAGAATTATCTGTTATGCGGCCACTGAGCCCCAGAATTTTTTTTTCCCCCCGAATCAGTGTCTGTTTCACGTCCAGAGGCAAAGCCTAGTAGAGACATTTCAAATGACAGCAGAAGTCTTTTTTTTTTTTTTTTTGAGGGATGTGGACTATGTGACAAAACCCCCCTCCCCCAAGAAAATATCCTAAATGTCCATCAACAGGAGACTGGTTAAATAAACTATGGAACAGCCGTACTAGAGAATACCACGCGGCCGTTAAAATGAATGAGGGAGATCTAGTGTACAGAGAAGCATGCTTTCCTATATTAGAAAAATAAGTTGTAAAACAGTATTCACTTTAATGCCTATTACTGTATGACTCAGTTGGGAGAGGTGATAAGGTGCAGCCAGGTTCAGCTCTGCTCCAGAGATTGGTTCCCTTTGTGTCAGGTTTGCACTCCTGGTTCATTGAGAACTTAGTAGGCGGTCACACTCTACAAAGACCAAGCCAGATGGCAGTGGGCACCAAAACCCTAACATCTTGTAGCTGCTGGTCGTGTTGGGCCACTGTGCAAGCAGAAAGTCTACAGAGAGGAACACGGAGCAGTACAGTGATAAACCAAAAACCATTGCCATCCAGTCGATTCTGACTCATAGCGACCCTACAGGACAGAGGAGAACGGCCCCATAGGGTTTCCAAGGAGCAGCTGGTGGATTTGAACTGCTGACCTTTTTTGTGGTTAGCAGCCGGAGCTTGCCATAGCTCTTAACCACCGCACCACCAGGGTGCTGAAAAATCATGCTATGGG
>NW_004444117.1:3140505-3166337 GCF_000243295.1 Trichechus manatus latirostris
GGGAGAACCTGAATGACTTTGCAGTGTCCACAGTGCTCAGTTTTACCTCCTGTACTTTGCTTCCATGGGATTCCCTAGTATTCAGTATTCTTCCAACAATTCTCCACTTTACTTAGACAAAATTTGAGTGTTTCTACTCTTGTAACCAAGATATGGCTGCAATGTGAGGCAATGTAATAAAGTAAAGATTTCTAAGTAGTATCTTTCTGGAAAAGAAAAGGAGGCAAACTGATTTTCCACCTAGGTCTATCACATTAAGGCCATTCCTACAGAAGTATTTTGAACAATTTTAAAAGGCAGCTTCTGAAGTCACAGTGCCCTTTAGGGTTCTTGCTTCTGAAACAGTCTTTTCAAATTTTCTTGTCAAAAGTCTTCCCAGTCACGCCACCTCTCTTCTTAAATATCACTCTGTGAACATTACCTTTTGTCCAATGTAAACTTTTTTAACCTCACCCTCTAGGGATTTTCTGTATCAACAAATACTTTTTACTTAAGAGTCAAATATCTACTTCTATTTAGTTGCCTTTATTTCTTCCCTTCTTTCTTTTTTTTTTTTACGCATACCGGTAGGATAATTGTCAGGAGCATGTGGAACAGGAACTCAAGGAATTTGAGCCAGAGATGGTCTCTCTTCAGGAAAAAAATAAAGCTGAACTTCACACCCAAATGGAGCACTGGTAGAGTCCAGACTGTCTCTAAGGTTTAGCTGTTCTTTCTCATCTTTATTCTGAAATTTTATAAAAGTTGCACCAAAAATCAGTTTTCTCTGAATGGAAGTAATATCAATATTTTTCTGTTTTTCCACAGCAGATAGGAAAACAGAAGTCTCTATTTTGATTCTCCTTTACACACATCATTCAGATAGAAATGAAAAACAAACAAAATAACAAAAGATAAGCCAAACTCTGCATCCTAAATTTAATTTGGAGACTACTTCAAAGCACTGACAGGTATGTTGCATTTTCCAAGTGCCTGGTCTTTATGTGGGGAATTCTAGATCAAACAAGGCTTCTGGTACGTGTGTGTGTTTCAGGACAGAGTCATTTTATAACTATAGCAGGGATATAATGATATAGCTATTAATCTTTAATAATGGTTAACTTTAATTCTCTTGGATAAAATACTCAAATAGCAATTACAACTCAATGAAGACATTTTTAATATGGTATCAAATACAAATTCACAGAACTTTTCAGCCATAAGGAGCCCTGGTGGCACGGTAGTTAAGCACTCAGCTGAAAGGTCAGCAGTTTGAACTCACCATCCACTCCAAGGCAGAAAGACATGGCAGTCTGCTTCTGTAAAGATTTATAGCCTTGGAAACCCTATGGGACAGTTCTACTCTGTCCTACAGGGTCGCTATTAGTCGGAATCAACTCGATGGCAACGGGTTTGGTTTGGTTTTTGGTCTTCAGCCACATTTGCAGATAAAAAGTACATGTCTTAAACACTGCTATACTTCCAAGTACATAGTTCAGAGCATGGAACAACTAATATGCATTGCTGAACTGTAATTTGTACAACAAATATGGAATAAAATGTAAAGAACTTTCAAAAAAAGGTAATGGAGTAACAGGACATCTCCAAGCAAAAACATAAACCTCGACCTAAAACTTATTTAAAAACAAAAACAAAAACAAAAACAAAAACCCAACTGGTTGCCGTTGAGTCAATTCCAACCCATAGCAACCCTGTAGAACAGAGTAGAACTGCCCCATAGAGTTTTCAAGGAGCAGCTGGTGGATTAGAACTGCTGACCTTTTGGTTAGCAGCCGTATCACTTAACCACTGCGCCACCAGGGCTCCCTAAACCTTATACTTTATACAAAAATTAATTAAAAGCAGATCATAGACTTAAATGTAAAATGTAAAAACTACAAAAATTTTAGAAAAAAATTGAAAATCTCTGGGATCTAGGTCAGGCAGAGTCTTCATATTTGACTCCAAAAGCACAGTCCATTAAAGGAAAAATTGATAAATTAAACCTCATCAACATTAAAAATTCTGCTCTGCAATACACCGTTAAGAGGTTGAAAACACAAGCTACAAAATAGGAGAAAATATCTGCAAACCACATATCCAAGAAATGACTAGTATCTAGAATATGTAAAGAACTTTCAAAACTCAACAGTAAAAACCAAACAATTCAAGAAGAAAATGAGCAAAAGACATGAACGGACATTTCACTGAAAAGGATATACAGATGGCAAATAAGCACATAAAAACATATTCACATCATTATCCATTAGGGAAAAGTAAATATGAAATGTCACTACATGCCTATCAAAATGACAAACATAAAATACAGTCACATCATCAAATGCTGATGAGGATGTGGGGAACTGGATCAGGCATACACTTCTGGTGGGAATATAAAATGGTACAGCCACTTTGGACAAGAGTATGGCAGTTTATGACAAAACCAAACAAACCAGAAACTGTGCTCTTGAATATTTATCCCAGGGAAATGAAAACTCATGTTCACACATAAATCTGTACATGAATGTTCATAGCAGCTTTATTTGTAATAGCTCAAAAGTGGAAACAACCCAGATGTCCTTCAATGGTTGAATGTAAACAAACTATGGTACGTCCAAACCATGAACACTACTCAACAATAAAAAGGGGCAGACTACTGATATACAAAACAACTTGGATAAATCTTAAAAGAATTATGCTGAGGGAAGAAATCCAAACTCTAGAGGTTAAATACTGTATGACTCCATTTATATAGCATTCTTGAAATGCCAAAATCATAGAGACAGGGAACAGATCAATGGTTATCAGTGGTTGGGGGGAGGGAAAGCTGTGGCTATTGATATAAAAGGATAGCATAAGGAAGGGATCTTTGTGATGAAACTGTTCTGTGTCTTGACTGGTGGTCACACAAATCTACATGTGATAAAACTGCACATAACTAAACACATGCACGCACACACACACACACACAAACGAGTACAAGTAAAACTGGGGAACTATGGTAAGATCAATAGATTGATTCAATGTCTACTTCCTGGTTGCAATACTTAGTATTTTTACGCAAATAACATGCGCCTTCTATGTTTATTTGCCAACATTCATCCCTACCCCACCGTGAGGTATTTTCATAAGCTCTGCTATGCCAATGTTTACATGTTGCTTATGAAAATACCTTACGGTGGGGTAGGGAGGAGCAGTTGACAAATAAACGTAGAATGCATATGTTATTTGCGTAAAAATACGGTAGTTACGCAAGATTTTCCCATTGGGGGAAAATGGCTGAAGGGTCTATGGGAGCTCTCATACTATTTCCTAAGAATGCATGTGAATCTGTAATTATCTCAAAATAAAAAGTAAGGGACTGGTATTCCTGACAAAAATGCATATAACCTGAATCTAATCATGAAGGACATCGACACTAGACCAACTCAAATACAAAAGACCTGGCCTGTGCACTTCAAAAACTTCAATGTCGTGAAACAGATTAAGAGATATGCCAACTGAATGCAACACACAATCAGATACGATCTCGGCCTTTCTTTGCTTTAAAGGACATTACTGAGACAAACTTATAAAATTTGAAAAAGGTCTGCAGATCAGATAATGGTATTTTATCGATGTTAATCTCCTGATTTTGATAATCATACTGTGGTTATGTTAAGAAAAGTTCTTGTTTTTAGAAAACACACACATGAAGCATTTAAGGGTAAGGGGGCATCATGTCTCCAACTCACTCTCAAATAGTTAAAAAAAAAAGTATATATACAGATTAAAAAAGGACATGTGGCAATATGTAACAACTGGAGAATGAGAGTGAAGGAAATACTTTGTACTGTTCTTGCAACTTTTTTGTAAGTCTGAAATTATAAATAACAAACAAACAATTGGTGGTAAGGTCAGCATTTGAACTCGGATCTGTCCCACTAAAATGTTCTTTTCACTAGAATGCTGAAGGATGAAACTTTCAACTCCCCCACAGGGATCTGGATGTACTCTGGGTAAGGAGAGGATGGTGTTATATAAAAATCAGCTTCAAACCACTCTGAGAACAATTCATGTCTCAGTTTCCTACTAGGACTGGGGCCTAATATCTTGCACCTTGCTCCCAGGGTAGATATTTCGTCTATACCACATCAGAGTACAGAACTGAGAGAACCATCATCTCCAGGCCCCCCATGATGGGGCAGCACACTGCCTTTCCTGTGGCTTTATTATTCAACCGCAATTTAACAAGCACTTACTATATACTGGGTAATGGAATTTTAGGGTGGCTCTACCTAGATAGAGCTCTTTTACTGGTATTTACCTCCTTAACAGTCCTCCACTACCTCACTCTTACCTCCACATCTGAGCTTAGACATGACAGAGAATTTGTTTTTAATTAACTTATTTTTTCTTAATAGATTATAGTTAAAAATTCACATGGAAAAAAAATTCACATGAAACAAGTCTGCCTCCAAAAGGGACAGGAGCTGACTGAATGGATATGGGAAATCTGGGGTGGAAAGGAGGAGTGTGCTTTCACATTATAGGGAGAGCAGCTAGGGTCACATAGCAATGTGTATATAAATTTTTGTATGGGAAACTAACTTGAACTGTAAAACTTTCACTTAAAGCACAATTTAAAAAAAAAGTCTGCCTCCCCTAACCACCCAGCTCCCCTCTCCAGAGACAACCAATGTTTCCGGTTTAAAAATGCAACTCTGTGATATTTCTCCAAATCAACAAAATTAGCTAGATCATATGATATTAAGCTATCTACCAGAATATTCCAAGTGATCACTATAACTTTAATAATTTCCCCTTTTAGGCATTTAAAATATCCTTCAAATACTTTTGTAGATATGTTTTCAACAAATTAAAATGACTGAAGGTTAGTAACTTTTTTTTAAATTGAAAAAAAGATGTTTGCAATATGTATGACTAAACAGATGTCTATGAATTATGGCTGTAAGAATCAATTACGATAGAGTATTGGTAGCTCACCTGGTTCCTGTCACGTGCATTTGTGTACCTGATCTTCTGAATGAAGTAGAATATGAGCCATGCTGAAGAAATAATCATCAAAACAATAAAGGATATTGACACGAAGACTAGAGAGCCACGGCTGAAGTTCTTTGGCGGCATACGAGCTCCAACAGCTATTGTCATTTGTACAGAGATGTTTTTCTCCAGATAACTCAAAATATCCTTACCCCTCAATTCTGTAATCATGACAGCAATAATATCTCCAGTGCCTGTAATGTAAAATAAATATGTATACTCAAGTGACATTTAAAATTTATAGAAACATCAAATATGTAAAAATGCTTAGGAAAAAAACTGCAGTTTTTGCTAATGACAAGGTGGGCAGAAACAACTTTTCAAATGTAGTGAAGCTGCAGTGGGTATGCGGCACCAAGCAGGGATACATATTTTGTTGTGCTGTATAGTACTTAAGATTTAAAGAGACTTAAGGCAAAAAACAATTGCAGTGTTAAGAACCATGTTAACCTGTCTTATAACTATTTTTTAAAAAATTATCAAACCAGTCAAATGTCACAACAGACAGTAACATAAAATTATACAGCAATAGAAATGTGATAAACTCGTGGCAGGTTTCCATTGTAAAACCTTTTCTACCTTGAAATGCTCTTCAAAAGTCCCAACTCCCTAAGAAAAGGAGAAAAGCATTGTTATCTACAGCACAAATTGGTACTTTTTGCACTAATAATTCTAAGAGACAATTATGGAGCAACTATTGTGCGTAGAACTAGTGCAAGGAACGGAAAGAAGTACAAGATGCAAAGTTTTATAATATATGGGACAAAGGACAGACAACTGATAATAGAGTTGCAACAGCAAAATGCTAAATGGTGGTACCTTTTATTAACAACATTTGAAACTAACTTTGGTCTTATGTCTAGACCCGACTGGAGTAAGACTCCTTTCTAATTTGCCCCAGAACCTTTCTGGAAGTCAAACCCTTCCTGAGACAGGTCCAAGCGTCAACACCCCAGACTACTTCCAGCTTCTACAATAAAACCAGTGAAAGCCAGAACCTGTATAAAGTGGAAACCCATCAGAGAAAGAAAGCTCAAATATTCTCCACTAAAACGAATGAGAGCAAAGTGGTAAAAAGGTGGGAAACATGCAAGACCCAGAAAAACAAGGTAGTCAATCCTGTTGAGTTGCAGCTCTCACAGGTTTCACTGCAATAGCTGTCCACAGGTTCTGGCATAAACTAAGTTCATTTTAAGGATGTCCTTAAAATTACCCTCCTAGTCACTTTATTCTTTCTCTTACCTAATTTCCAGAAGCAGAAATACGTTAAAGTCAAGTGGCCATCTCTCCCACGGACAGCATGAAATTACAAGACCTTTTCTACTCCACAAAGAGAATAATTTCTCACTTTCCTTTAAGGAAAGAAAGAAGCCTTTCCACCACCAATCTACCTACCAGTGGTCGTCCTTTCAGAGGCAACGTGCAACTTTTACAAGTTGCCTTCTTTAAAGGGCTTCACTGGAAGACTAGGCATCAGGCGAAAGGGAAAAAACATTTTATTTTGGGAAACAGAAAATTATAACCACTTATTCAAATTGTATAAGGTTTGTACATATAATCTAAGTCACCAAAACAAAATAAAGCAAGCAAGCAAACAAAAAACCCAAAACTTGCCCTTTCAAAGGTTTCCTGAATAATACATACTAACACCTGGTTTTGTATGTTTCATTGACCATATTTAGCTAAAAAGGCTATTGCTGTGTCACATGCAGTCAAAAGACCACATGCAACTGAAAAGAAATTCATTAATAAAAGGTGTTTTATGAAAAATGTAACCCCATGGAACATACACCTTTGTATTACCTTATTTAAAATTGTTCCAGCCACTTTACCAGAACAGGAGTTTATCAAAATTGATTAAACATTGAAAAACAAAAAGAAAACTGCAAAATTAAAGCAAGCAATAATGTTAACATCTAATTATTTTTCTGAAATAAGAGCTCTGATCAGTAAGTTAGAGAAAATCATATTTCCATTTAGAAACCTTAGGCTTGTGCTATTGAAATGTTGGTCAACAGGCAATGATCTGTGGTATAACATACCAGGTATGGCTATAAAGTAACTGAGACGGATCCCACAAACTACACATGACAATCAGTCTCATTGCTTTATAATCACACCAGGTACAAACGGTTTTTAGAAATCAGTTCTGAGGCGCCCTCTTGAAGACTCAAGCTGGAAAAGGAGTAGGGAACACTGCACAGGTAGCCAAGAGAGCCAATCTATGTAATTTCACTCATTTTAAGGAACACTAAATGGGCTCCAACTAGTTTCAACTGGAAAGCTGTTTGGGAAAAGAAGTTTAATTGTTTCAACCATCCATTCAACAGTACTTATTGAGCACATACTATGATCAAGGTTCCTTAATGTTCACCTTTCAAAGAAAGTGAAAAATTACCTGCTCTTGATTAAATGAAAACTCCATCTACCCTCAAGAGGGCAAAGGAGAATATAAAAAGCACTAGAGAGAGGGGCCAAACACCGGCATTCTCATCACGCTAGTAAAAAGGGAGCAGACAGAGAAGAGCAACGGGAAAGAAAGGAGGCTAGGACGCTGGTTGAGCAAAACGAAAAACTAACAACTGTAGCAGGTCATCAGAACCCTAATGGATTCTTTACCATTTTAGGTCTTAGACGCCTTAGAGAATCTGAGGACCGCTCCCAGAAGAACATCCACCCCTCAAAAAATTCTGCTGATTTCAGAAGGGGTTCATGAACCTCCTCAGCCCCACCCCTTGAGCCTGTCTGGGTTTGTAGACCCTTAAGGATGCCTCAGATGATTGACTTCTGATTTGTGGAGCCCTAGCCCAACTTCAGGAGGGATAGTAAAGAAAAAAACTAAAGCTTTTGGGTAAGACTAAGGTAAGATCAAGCTGTGATTGATAAGAGTTAAGAATTAGACTGTAATGATGTAACCATTCAACCAAAGATGACAAATATTTGGAACATCCATCCCTGCTCCTACTTCCTAAGCCCTTGGCAAATACTGCTAATCAAGGATATGGCCTCAGAATCCCATACATTTCAGCATGTCAGGCAGCTACTGCAAATTTATCAGAGATGACAATTAATTAAGAAAAAACCTAGGTATTTATGATGCCTGTTTTCAACTATTTCTTTGCAAAACTTTCTCCATTGTGATTCTTAATTAAACCTATGTTTCCACTGCTTGGTTCTGGCTACTTTAATAATTTTATTTTTCCCACTTTATTTTGAAATTTTCAAACTCACAGAACAGTTTAAATAATAGTATGTGAACACTGACGTACTTTTTATTTAGATTGCCAACTAGTAACATTTTGTCACATTTTCCCTTTCTGTATATATTTTTGCTGAACCGAGAGTAGGATGCAAACATAACATTTCATCCTTAAATACTTCAGCATTATCCTCTAAGAACAACATATTCTAAATAATAACAATTTAATTATCATACTCAAGAAATTTAACTCTGACACAACATTGTTCTTTACTATACAGTCCGTATTCAAATATCTCCAACTGTCCTAATACTGATTTTTACAATTTTTTGGCTTTGCTTAGTTATGTATCTGGGATCCAATCAGGGATCGTGGGCATTGTGATTAGCTATCACATCTCATTAGTTTCCTTTAACATAAAATAGTCTCTCAGTCATTTTTTGTCGTTCATGTCATGGCCTTTTTGAAGAGTCCAAGCCAGATGTTCTGAAAATGTCCCTCAATTTATACTGTCTGACTGTCTCCTCATGATTAGATCCAAATTAAACATTTGTGGTAGGAACAGTCCATAGGGGATGCTGTGTCCTCCTCAATCAACTCAGGAAGCACACCTGATCATCATGATGGCAAACTTGAGCACTTGGTTAATCTGGTATCTGCCAGATTTCTCCTGTAAACGTACCCTTTTCTCTTTTTAATTAATGAGTAATCTGTGAGGTGACACTTTCAGACTGTGTGAATATCCAGTTCCCCAAGAAGCTTTCCCTGAATGCTTTCAACATCCATCAATGCTTGCCTGAATCTGTTACTACAGTGGTGTTTGCAAAATGGTGATTTTCTAATGCTATAATTTCTTCTACATTTTGTAAACGGATTCTGTAGCAGAGGCATTACTGTATTTTTCTACTGATCTTTTTTCTCATTTAAAAAAAAAAACAGAATTGCTGCGTAGGCAACTTTTTTGTAAAAGAAAGAACCTCCTGCCCTCAGCAATCTCATTTTTTAATGGGGAAAAAAATACATGGAAAAATATGGTAATCCTGCTATAATTCCTACTACAGCATCAGTTTTGAGGGGCCCAAAGAAGGAACCTCAGAATTAACCTCCTTTAAGCTCTGGAGTCAAAATGTCTAGGCTCAAATCCCAGCATGATACTCAATCTCACTGAACTTCAGTTTCTTCTTTCAAAAAATGAGATACTAGCTGCTGCAGGCCTCATGGCAGACAATTAAGTGCTACAGTTTACTGACCTAATCCTGTTTGAACTATGATTATTTATAGAAACTAAAGGAAGACATTCTGGGGGAGGAAACCAAAAAGTCCCTTCCACAAAATTTTGCAAGTGCCAGTCCCTCTCTTAAATTCCGACCTGCAAGCTAGCTCAGGAAATGCTCAGGTTCATGCTGACCAACAAAATCCTCCCAGCTACAAGAGGATTCAACTTCCAGCTCAGAAAATAAGTCTGCCAGGTGGAAGTGTCAGAAACACCTCCATTCCTGCCTGTCTTCCTTCCACCCCTCCTTGGAGTGAATCTCAGGGCAAGCACAGTTCAGCTGGAAAGCTGGGCAGCTCATATTTTAACCCTAGAAAGGCAGATTTAGGAAGAGCAGATCGGCTCTCTAGGGCAACTGGAAACTGGTGACAGAGGTAGTTTGTTTCACTGCAAACCTACCTGTTTTCTAAGAAAACGACATCCCTATACAAAATGTCATTAAGGTAATGTTTTATACCTTAACAGATGAACTTGTTTGTTAAGTTTATATCACTTGCCAAAGTTTTAAGGAATTTCAAAACCCGAAGAAGACAGATGATTTGAGGGAATTTCCCATAAAAAGAATCCAGGGGGATGCTGTGTTCCCACATTAAGTATCTGCAATGATATTTTTATGACTTCTGGTCAGTTACTACATATGGCTTTAGGGTTATTCACGTAGAATTCAATGCCCTACTTATATGTAGCGCAGAACACCACATACTTCAAATCAAAGAGATTAAAACTGCTTTAAAGCTCTAGAATGACTACTGCTGAGGGAATAATTAGGTATAATTCAGGGATTTTCTATAATACTCCCACAGTCAAGTTACACAGATATGCCTGCTGAGCCCTGGGCTACTTGTGTCTACAATGAATCTGGGGTCCGAGTTCTTTTCATTCTCATTTCCACTGGCTTAGTTTAAGTCTTTATCAAATGCTTATCTACAATACTAATTTCTTCAAAGCTGGTCCTCATTTTTCTCTCCACTGATCCCTTAAAGAACTCAAGGGGAAAAAAAAAAAGATAATCATTGTTTTTTGAAATGAATACAATGATACTTCTAACAGATGTAGACGACAGGTTACAATATCAATTATAGAATTCCTGCTGAGATCTGTCAGGGTGGTTTTCCTATAACATAGACTTGTCATCTCACTCCCTTGTTCAAAAAACCTTTGATATGCCTTTTCTGTCAATTAATAAAGTTCAAACTCTTTCACCTGACATTCAAGGCATTCTGGAAGCCAAACAGGCCTAACGGTAGTTCCTTGATAGTCATGTTACAGTGAACATTCCTTGTTGCCCAAATGAAATTTGTTGGTCAAAGTGAATGAAACAGTGGCTCATGCAATCTAAGTAGAATGGAGGAGTGGAGCTGGGGGAGAATAATTGGGAGAAAATAGAGAGAGTGTCCAAGGAACTGGAACAAAACCAAATTACAGGAGTAGAGGAGAGAAAGGGAAGAAGCTATAGTCATAGGACAGGATACTAGAGTTTGAGACTCAAGAGAGGTAACAATTCTGGGAGATGATGAGGTCCACGGAGTAGTGGAATGGTCTCATGGTATGAGAAAGGAATTTTAGGTTACTGTGTTCACTTTCCACACAAATTCTGAAGTTGCCCAGGATGACGGCAGGACTATGAGCGGATAGGTAAGCGAGGAGTCAAGGCCTTCGATAAATGTGGAGAAGTGAGAGGCAGAGAAGTAAACGACTGTGATAAGGAGGGACATAGGGTGTATAGCATAAGACTTAAAGGTGAGTTTTTGTGGAAGTGTATTGGTTTGAAAGCAGCAGTACTGAATCAAGGAAATGCCAGCACCAGGATGCCTAATCAGCACCCACAAAGGTTCACAACACCGAATAACTAATAATTTTGCTGAAGCACTGAATGTGAATCTCCTGCTATGAGGGTGACATATGGGAATTCAATGTGTAAGCCACTGAGTGATACCACAGCCGCTGACATGAATCCTGAGGATACTGCGCTAGTCTGTCTTAAAAAAGAACAGGGTCTACTAAACCCTCATTCTTTTATTCCTTGGGCAGGAAGCCTGTCAGTGTCACACAAGTAAAACAGAAGGTTAATACCCAGCACTCAAATACCAGTTTTTTTTCCTTCTACAATTTTCTGACCATATGCACTCAAAAAGTCATCTCTAGGTTTGTTTTTTTCCAAGTCATAAAAAGGAGAAATATGGTAAGAGCAAAGAAATGCATGCAAGAGAAAGCTACTTTCTTCCTTCATGTAGAGAGATAGAAAGACAGGTGTGGGGGGAATTATGAAGACAAATCACCAGGCAGCAGAGAGTCACAGAATCTTTTAGTTAAAAGAGTCCTTAGAGGTCATCCAGTTCAACCTTCAACATAATACAGGAACTCCCTACAACAGACCTTTTTTAGGTAGCTGATTCTATCCATAGGTAGTTTTAAGTATTAGAAAGGTCTTCCTTATAACTAAAATCTATATGCTGGAATGCCCATTCACGGCTCCTAGTTCTCTCCTCCTGGAGAAGCACCACTGAATAAATGAACTGTATTTCATTTATTTCTGGTGTAAAACACCATCAATTGTAAGGCACATCATGATTTTACATATCATTAAGAAAAAAAAAATCTTGTCAATAAGTTGTAAGATGCCACTGAATGTAAGAAATGTTCCAACTTCCAACTGTACATTCTAAACTCAATGAAAATTCTTCTTCCACACAACAATCCTTCAGATATTCAATGACATCTTCCCTTGGACCCCATCTCAGTGTCTTCTCCATACTACTTATTCCTTCTGCTTACTACTTATTCCATAGTACTTATTCCAGCTGCTGAGTAGGCAACCTCATGCACAAGAGTGAGCCACAGCGGGGTCTGGGCCATCCCCATGATCAGTTGTGGACTGGACTATTGTGATCCATAGGGTTTTCACTGTCTGATTTTCAGAAGTAGATCGCCAGGCTTTTCTTCCTAGTCCGTCTTAGTGTGGAAGCTCTGCTGAAACCTGTTCAGCATCATAGCAACCTGCAAGCCTCCACTGACAGACAGGTGGTGGCTGTGCATGAGGTGCCCTGGCTGGGAATCAAACCTGGGTCTCTCACACAGTAGGGGAGAATTCTACCACTGAACTACCAATGACTCATAACTATTCCTAGAACCCCAAATTATTCCTTTAAAAAATATTTTTTGAACAATCTAAAACTTTCAGAAAATTGGAAATATCATATAAAAAAACTCTTCCCAGCACCATTTCGAGAGTAAGTTGCCAACAGGATACCCTATTGCTCCTGAATATGTAGTGTGTATCTTCCTACAAACCAAAAACATTTATAACAGAATACTAAAACAAAACCAAACCACTGCTGTCAAGTCAATTCTAACTCATAGCGACTTTACAGGACAGGGCAGAACTGCCTCATAGGATTTTTCAGGGCTGTAAATCTTTACGGAAGCAGACTACCACATCTTTCTCCTGTGGAGTGGCTGGTGGGTGCGAACTGCCGACCTTTTGGTTAGCAGCCTGAGCAACCACTGCACCACCAGGGCTCCTTTATGACAGAATACAACCACCAAAATCAGGAAACGAACACTGACACGTTATCACATCTAATCTCAGACTCTATTCAAGTTTCCCCAACTGTCCCAGGAATGTCTTATAGCAGTCCAGATCAGAGTCACACTTTGCATTCAGTCACCATGTCCCACTGGTCTCAGTTAGGAACAGTGCCTTAGTCTTTACTTGACTTTCATGACCATGACACTTTGGAAGATCACAGATCAGTTATTTTTTAAGAACAGCCTTCCTTGTGGATTTATCTGCTATTTCCTGGTGGCTAGATTCAGGTTGTGCACTTCTGGCAGGAACATCATAGAAGGGATGCTGTATTCTTTTCAGCATGTACTAACCAGGTGGTGCACGGTTTTGATTTGTCCCTTACTGAGGATGCTCACTTTGATCATCTGGTTTAAGTGATGTCCTCCAAGTATTTCCACTACGAAGTTACTCCTTTCCCTTTGTAATTAATAAGTATTTTGTGGGGAGGTACTTTGAGACTATGCAAATATACTGTTCTTTATCAAACTTTCAATTTACTCTTTTATTTTTTCTATTGGTATGGACTTATGGTTCCTATTTTATTCAATGGGTTAAAATAGTTACTATCATCACTCATTCTGACGCTCAAATTACAAATTATTCTTAATAAGACACTGTTTACAGTTTTCCCATCCTGTCCTTTTTGGACATCCGTTTTTCAATGTCCTTATTAAAATAATAAAGTAAGTACTGAAAACAATACTTCCTATATCAAGGGTAGTATGAAACTAACCTCTCCTACATCTGAATGTTCACAGGGATATAACCTAAGTCTTCAGTATTCTTTAGCAGCCATGGCAAACAACAGTGTACACTGAGCTCACATCACTGAAGGTTCCCAGGAGTTCTTCACTTGAACTGTTACTTAAACCGGGTCTCCACTAACCCTTACGAATAATTTTTTGAACCCATTTGCAGGTCAACTTAATGATTACTTTCTTCTTGTTAAAATCTGTGTTTCAAGATCCACCTCCCTTGTTTTGTGTCATTTTCAGTAAGATATGTACATTTATGCTTTCTTACAAGGTTTTGATAAAGTAGTTTTAAGTGAGTGGAGAAAGAAAGGTTAAGTACAGAGTCAGGCATTCCAACCAGTTAGATTTAAGCTGGGAGAAAAACTGTCTACAATAGCTTTCACGCCAAGCACCAGAACTCTAAAAGCCTTCAAATCTGTGACTTATGTTTAAGAATTTATAAGTATGAAAGTTCAGTGAACTGAAAAATTAAGTAAATGGATGGCAGAGGAAGAAGATAGGTTTATCACTGTTGGAGCAGGAGGTTACAGATAAGCTGGGGGAGAAGCTAGAGTGATCCACGTGGTAACGGATTAGAATTGGAGACATCATTATGAATGCAGGTTTAAATTAATATATGGATATGGATGGTTATATAGAGAAATACTTACAGATATGAACATATATATATGGGTTAGTATACCCACGTTATTTCCTTGCTCTGTCAGCTAAGAGTGTAGAAGTAATGACACCCCAGCAGGAAAAAGCATGTCTAGTGCCCAGATTTTCATTTCTAATACTATTCTCCAATGAAAGGAAACCAGGGTGCCTTGGAGAAATGGCTGATTTTAAAACTGGCGCAGGAAATACACAAGATGAACCAAAAACATCTTATAGCACCAGAAAGTAAAGAAGTGCTCAAAACCAAAAACCAAACACACACAATGATGGGAGTATATAAAAGGGTACAGGGGCCAACTGAAAGAGCTCCCAATGGCCAAAGCTGAAATAATTTGAGCAACAAAATAAAGTGTATTATAACCCAAAGTAGAAAATAAATATTCATGAGTCCACAGTGACATAAATAAACAATAATAAACAGAAAAGATAAATCTCTCATGCAGAAAAATCCCAAATAATTTATGTAGATACTCCACCCTCAAGGAGATGGAATGTTAACTCCCCACTCCTCAAGTGTGGGCTGAGCATAGTGACTTCCTTCCAAAAAGTCACTTTTTGTCATGGAAAGGAAGAAGAAAGAGTAACTTTACAGTGGAGAAATATCACAAACACTAATCCAACTAGATGATCAAAGTCTGTATCAACAGTGAAAACTCACGTCTTACACAACAGTATATACTCTGGATAAGATGTGATGAGAATGACATTCTAACTCGTGTGGTCTTCCTCCCCAAAAATCCGTATCCCCAGTCTAATTATGAGAAAAACAACAAACAAATCCCATTTTGAATATAGTCTACAAAATACCCAATCAGTACTCCTCAAAACTGTCAAGACCATTGAAAAGAAAGTCTGAAAAACTCTTCACAGCAAAGAGGAGCCTAAGGAGACACGATGACTAAATGTAATGTGGAATACTGGATGAGATTCTGGAACATAAAAAAGGCCATCAGGTAAAAACTAAGGAATCTAAGTATGGACTTCAGTTAATAATAATGTATCAATATCAGTTCAGTAGCTGTAACAAATATACCATGATAATGTAAAATGTTAGTAACAGAGGAAACTGCATGTTGGGTGTAGGGGAACTCTCTGTATTCACAATTTTTCTGTAAACCTAAAACTACTCTAAAAAATAAGGTTTTTTTTTTCCTAAAGACTCACAAAAGGGAGCAACGATTCACAGAAAAAAATGAAGGCTAGAAAACACAGGAACGACACTTATGAAGCACTGAAACAAAAATACTGTCAACCTAGGATTCTGTATCTGTCTTTGATAACTGCTGATGAATAAAGATTTTTTCAGATAAATAAATGAGATAATTCATCACCAGCAGATCTAAGATTAAGAGAAATAAAGGAAAAACTAAGAACTTATAGAAAATTCTTAAACCATCAGCATTTATTTTTTTAAAGCTATTTTTATTTTTCAAAAGCTACAGCTTAAGGATTTCAGTTTTAGATATTTTTTGGTATTTATTTTTAAAACATTACAAATACCAGCAGGTCACCCATGGCAGACAGGTTTCAGCAGGGCTTCCAGAGTAAGAAAAGACTTAGAAGCAGGATCTGGCAACCTATTTCTGAAAAAATCTGTCAGTGATGTGGGGTTGTTAACCAATGTCATAAAACAATATGTGTACTGTTTAATGAGAAACTATTTGTTCTTCAAACTTTCATCTAAAGTACAATTAAAAAAAATTTAAAAAAAAAAAAAATGGTCAGTGAAAACCTTATGAATAGTAGCGGAACACTGTCTGTTATGGTGCCGGAAGATGAGCCCCTCAGGTTAGAAGGCACTGAAAATATGATTGGGGAAGAGCTGCCTCCTCAAAGTAGAGTTGACCTTAATGATGTGGATAGAGTAAAGCTTTCCAAGCCTTCATTTGCTGAGGTGGCACAACTCAAAATGAGAAGAAACAGCTGTAAGTAAGAATCGAAACGTGGAATGTACGAAGTAGGAAACAAGGAAAAATGGAAGTTGTCAAAAATGAAATGGAATGCTTGAAGATGGATATCCAGGGCATCAGTGAGCTGAAATGGACTGGCAGTGGTCATTCTGAATCAGACAATAATATGGTCTACTATGTTAGGAATAACAAATTGAAGAGGAATGGTGCCGCATTCATTGTCAGAAATAACATTTCAAAATCTATCCTGAAGCACAACACTGTCAGTGATAGGATAATATTCATATGCCTACAAGAAAGACCAGTTAATATGACTATTTATTCAAATTTATGCACCAACCACTAAGGCTAAAGATGAAAAAATTGAAGATTTTTACCAATTTCTGCAGTCTGAAATTGATCAAACACGCAATTAGGACACATTGATAATTACTGGTTACTGGAATGTGAAAGTTGGAAACAAAGAAGCACCAGTAGTTGGAAAATAATGGCCTTGGTGATAGAAACAATGCTGGAGATTGCATGATAGAATTTTGCAGGACCAACGACTTACTCATTGCAAATACCTTTGCAACAACATAATCAGCCACTATACACATGGACCTCGCCAAACGAATACACAGGAATCAAATCAACTACATCTGTGGAAAGAGACGATGGAGAAGCTCAGTATCATCAGTTAGAACAAGGCCAGAGCTGACTATGGAACAGACCATCAACTGCTCATATGCAAGTTCAAGCTGAAGCTGAAGAAAACCAGAACAAGTCCACAAGAGCCAAAGTACGACCTTGAGTACATCCCATCTGAATTTAGAGACCATCTCAAGAACAGAACTGACGCATTGAACACTAATGACCAAAGACCAGACGAGTTCTGTGGGATGATAACGAAGACATTATACATTAAGAAAGCAAAAGGTCACTAAAAAGAAAAAAAAAATGGACGTGAGACTCTGAAACTTGCTCTTAAACGAAGAGTAGCTAAAGTGAAAGGAAGAAATGATTAAATAAAAGAGCTGAACAGAAGATTTCAAAGGGCAGCTTGAGAAGACAAAGTAGAGTATTATAATGAAATATGCAAAGACCTGGAGTTAAAAAACCAAAAGAGGAGACCACAGCTCAGCATTTCTCAAGCTGAAATAACTGAACAAAAATTCAAGCCTTGAGTTGCAATACTGAAGGATTCCATGGGCAAAATATTGAACACAGGAAGCATCAAAAGAAGATGGAAGGAATATGGAGTCACTACCAAAAAGAATTAGTTGATATTCAACCATTTCAGGAGGTAGCATATAATCAAGAACCGATGGTACTGAAGGAAGAAGTCCAAGCTTCACTGAAAGCACTGGCAAAAAATAAGGCTCCAGGAATTGACAGACTACCAATTGAGATGTTTCAAAAAACGGATGTAGCACTGGAAGCGCTCACTTGTCTATACCAAGAAATGTGGAAGAAAGCTACCTGGCCAACCGACTGAAGGGATCTATATATAGGTCTATTAGAAAGAAAGGTGATTTGACAGAATGTGGAGATTATTGAATATCATTAATATCACATGCAAGTAAAATTATGCTGAAGATAATTCAAAAAACAGTTGCAGCAGTACATTGACAGGTAACTGCCAGAAATTTAAGCTGGATTCAGAAGAGGACTTGGAATGAGAGATATCACTGTTGATGTCTGATGGGTCTGATGGATCTTGGCTGAAAGCAGAGAATACAAGAAAGATGTTTACCTCCATTTTCTTGACTATGCAAAGGCATTTGACTGTGTGGATCACAGCAAATTATGGATAACATTGTAAAGAATGGGAATTCCAGAACACTTAATCGTGCTCATGAGGAACCTGTACAAAGACGAAGAGACAGTCGTTTGAACATAACAAGGGGATACTACATGGTTTAAAGTCAGGAAAGGTGGTGCCAGGGTTGTATCCTTTTACTATACTTATTCAATCTCTATGCTTAGCAAATAATCCAAAAAACTGGACTATCTGAAGAAAAACGCAGCTTCAGGATTAGAAGAACATTCATTAACAACCTGCAATATGCAGATGATATAACCTTGCCTGCTGAAAGCGAAGAGGACTTGAAGCACTTACTGAAGAAGATCAAAGACTACAGCCTTCAGTGTGGATTATACCTCAACATAAAGAAAACAAAAATACTCAAAATTGAACAATAAGCAACATCATAATAAACAAAGACTGAAGCTGTTAAGGATTTCATCTTACTTGGATCCACAATCAACGCCCATGGAAGCAGCAGTCAAAAAGTCAAATGACTTACTGCCTCGGGCAAATCTGCTGCAAAAGACCTCTTCTAAAGTGTTAAAAAGCAAAGATGTCACCTTGAGTACTAAGGCACCTGACCCAAGCCATGGTATTTTCAATTGTCTCATATAGACGTGAAAGCTGGACAATGAACAAGGAGGACCGAAGAATTGATGCCTTTGAATTATGGTGTTGGTGAAGAATATTGAATATACCACGGACTGCCAAAAGAATGAACAAACCTGGCTTGGAAGAAGTGCAGCCAGAATGCTCCTTAGAAGTGAGAATGACGAGACTTCACCTCACGTACTCTGGACATGTTAGCAGGACGGACCAGTCCCTGGAGGACATCATGGTTGGTAAAGGGTCAGCAAAAAAGAGGAAGACCCTTAAGGAGATGGACTGACAGAGTGGCTACAATAAAAGGCTCAAACATAGCAACGACTGTGAGGATGGTACAGAATCAGGCAGCATTCTGTTCTGCTGTACACAGGGTTACTATTAGTTGGAACCGACTCGACAGCACCTACCAACAAGTAACAACAAAATTTTTAAAAATGTATGCATCACATGGAAGACATAGGAGAAATAACTGCAAACACAAGCAAAAAGTTACATACAATTTAAACTCATACTTCTTGCCATAGCAGTACATTTAACTGCAGGTTCCATCTTTTCTGCAGTAATTAAATTCATACTAAATTAGAAGCTAAAAAACTTTAAACAGTAAAACAATAGTATATGCTATTATTCATTTTCTTGATGGGTTTTTAGAAAAAAAATCAAAGATACACATCGGCCCAAATTATTGACATTTAAAGACATTTTGCAATCTTTGTGATTTATCTTTACCAGTTTTCATAAAGTTTGATTTTTTTTATATTCACAAAGTAATTTTTCTATATTTCACCAAGTGAGATATTTCTCTATCGTTAGAGGTAAACAGATTTTTTTTAAAAAACAATGTGATGAAAAAAAGTTGAAGGTCCATCCAATTAATTTCATTCAACAGCCAAAGGAATTAAGAAGCATTTGATATTGCTGACTGATATAAAGACTGAAAAGCAACATTATTATTAGTTTTCATGTATTTCTAAACTATCACATCTTCCTTGTAACAATGGTGACTCTTACAGCTGACATAGATAAAACTGTAAAGAGTTTTCCAATCTGACAATGATTTAACACAATTTAAGACTGCTAACAGTGAAGTCTATATAAATTTTTAAAAGCCAGGAAAATGAGTCCTTAATTTTCAGACAAATGTGCATTGTTTTAAACTCTCCAAGAGCCCATAACGTCCCCTTTTTACTACCACATATCCGCTATCTACATTACGAAGAACTCTTTCTGCTAACTAGAGGTAACAAGTCAAGCCATAAATGGAGCGGCCTTTCCTGCCAATGATGTCATGGACACTGCAGGGGAAAGATGTCCTTCAGTCACCAAATGAAGGGCATTTATCAGAAAAGCACGACCGAGCTCTTGAAACACCACTGACAAAGGAAACAGAATGTTTACGCTTAAAAATGTGAAAATTTTAAATCAGTTATAAAATATATACTTAAATGGAAAGAAAAGCTTAATAATAAAACTATCTTAAAGCAATCATTTTAATGCAACACCTATGTATTTTGTTCAAAGCATTTTGCTGACCTCTGCAGAGAACAGAAGGATAAGTAAGATCAAACCTTAAGTTAAAGAAGCTGGTAGTCCTTTCCCTACTGCCAGGCAAGCATGCAAATAATGGTAATATAAAAGGGAAAGGGCATTACTGTCACAGAGGTACAGAAAGGGCTCTGAAGAATTCAGGGCCTTGGACTGTAAACTCACTTAGGGCAGTGATCAGGTTTATTTCCGACTCTTAACAGCTCACATTATAATGCCTAGCACAGAGAGGTGCTAATCCAAAGTTCTTTTGATAAAAGGGAGACTAGAACCGACATGGCAGAAGGGGAGGGCGAAACTCCTGGAATCAGTATCCTTACAAGCACCATGAGTACTTTTGATGCAAGGGCCCATAACTCCACAGCCCTGCCCTGCAGGTGAGAAGGGTATCTGTGGAGGAAATGTGCAGCAGTAAGCAC
The DNA here is from genome assembly GCF_000243295.1 of Trichechus manatus latirostris. Taxonomy (NCBI): domain Eukaryota; kingdom Metazoa; phylum Chordata; class Mammalia; order Sirenia; family Trichechidae; genus Trichechus; species Trichechus manatus. Next base: position 3,161,253 of record NW_004444117.1, read on the forward strand.
CTTAATGATTCAGGAAGGTAAGGGGTTCTCAATGAATACAGATTTTCTCTAGAGTACAAATAAAAACCAAAGAGTAGAGTGCTATGACATAGAAAATTAGAAGAATCAAGTCAAGGAATGCCTGTTTGAAAAGGTGAGAGCCAGAGAAGGCTTCTGATGATAAGTATGCTAAATCTGTGCTACTGACTCTGTGCTTCATCCCATTCTAAGGGGGCAGCAGGCTTCCATCTAGCACAGCTCGGCTAGACTTAAACCGATCTTTCTCTGTCCACCGTCTCTCTGACCCTGAACAAGGAGATTACTGTCGATAACACTGGTGGGCCTCATCTAATCAGTCAAAAGCTATGAAAGCAAAAACTGAGGTTTCCCCAAAAAGAAGGAATTCTGCCTCAAGACTGCAGCACTAACTCCTGCCTGAGTTTCCAGCCTGCTGGCTCGCTCTACAAATTTCAGACTTATCACAATCATGTGAGCCAATTCTTTTAAATAAATTTTTATGTATTTTCATATCCATATCCTATTGGTTGTTTCTCTGTAATCCTAATTGATGGAGCATACTCTACTAATTTTAAAGCAAAATAAGTGTGTTTGTTTTTACATTTTTCTTACCCACCTTTTTATATCATTCTATCCTTATATAGTATTTTAATTTCTACTCTGAATACTTACAGGCATGCAACTCAAAACTGTTTCAGTTTAGGAATATTATTTTTGTGTTCTTCTGAACTTTGGTCTGCACTGACATTTTTAAAAAAACAGCTTTAATAAATAAAGTTCATCTTTTCTAAGTGTACAGTTTGGTGATTTTAGTAAATGTATAGAGACATGCAACCATCATCACAACTCAGTTTTAAACATTTCCATCACCCTCAAAAGTTCCCTCACGCCCATTAGCAGTTAATCTCCATGCCCGGTTTCAGCCCTCCACCCACTAACCTACTTTCTGTCTCTATAAATTTAACTTTCATATAAGTAGAAACATACAATATCTAGCCTTTTGTTCTAGCTTCTTTCACTTACTATGATGCTTCTGAGGTTTATCCATGTTGAAGCATGTATCAGTTAATTCCATTTAATTACTAAACAGTAGTTCACTGTAAGGACATACCACATTCTGTTTATCCATTACACAGTTCACAGACATCTGAGTTGTTTCCACTGTTTGGCTATTATGAATAATGCTGCTATGAACATTTGTGCACATGTCTTTGTGTGGGCATACGTTTTCATTTCTCTTGGGTAGATTCTTAGGAGTTGAACTGCTGGGTTATATGGTAAATTTGTTTAACTATTTAAGAAACTGCCGAACTGTTTCCAAATTGGTGACACCATTTCACATTCCTACTAGCAATACATGAGCACTACAACCTACGAATATGTCTCTCCATTAATCTGGATGTTTTTTAATTTCTCTCAGCAATGTTCGCAGTTTCCAGTGTACAAGTTTTGTGCACTTCTTCTGTTAAAATTACTCCTTATATTTATCCTTAAGTGTTTTATTCTTTTTGACATTATTGTGAATAGAACTGTTTTATTTCATTTTTAGAATGTTCACTGCTAGTGTATAGACATACAGTTGGTTTTTGTGTAATGATCTTGTGTCCTGCATCCCTTCTAAACTCACTCATTAGCAGCTCTACTAGCTTTTTTTAATGGATTTCATCAGATTTATCTACATAACATAATTTGTGGATAATGACAGCTTTACTTCTTCCTTTCCAATCTGGATGCCTTTTCTTTCTTTTTCTTGCCTGCTTGCAAAAGCTAACACCTCAAGTACAATGTTGAATAGAAGGGGCAAGTGGGGACATCTTTGGCTAGTTCCCGATCTTAGGGAAAAAGCAGTTACTCTTTCCCGATGAAGTACAATGTTACCTGTGAGTTTTTCAAAGATGCCCTTTATCAGGTTGAAGACGTTTCCTTTTATTCCTAATTTATTGAGAGTTTTTTTTTTTTTTAATCATCGAAGGGTATTGGATTTTGTCCAATGCTTTCTCTGCATCTACAGAATTGATGATGTGGTCTCTTGTCATTTTTCCTATTGAACTGATTTTCAGATGTTAAAACCACCTTGCCCTCCTGTGATAAATCCCTCTTGGTCATGGGTATAATCCATTTTTTATACTGCTGGATTCTATTTGCTAATATTTGTTAAAGGATTTTTGCGTCTTTGTTCATGAGAGCTATTGCTATATAGTTTTCTTGTACATCTTCGTTTCGCTTTGATATTAGAGTAATGCTGGCCTCACAGACAACTATGCTTTTTCACAAATAACACACTCACGTGAATAATGCACCCACACATATAACACGGGGCATAGTGTACTTACAAAAATAGCAGGGAGGGGTGCGAGGTTGGCAAAAAACATAAACCCTTGAGTTATCCGCGTAAAAATATGCTAAGTTGGGAAATGTTCTGTTTTCTGAAACAGTTTGTGAAGAATTGGCATAATTTCTTCTTAAATATTTGATAGACTTCACCAGTGAAGCTATCTGGGTTTAAGTTTTTCTTTATGGGAAAATTTTTAATTACTAATTCAATTTCTTGTTATAGGTTTAAACAGATTTTCTACTTCCTCTTGAGTCAGTTTTGCTAATTTGTGTCTTTTTAGGAATTTGTTAATTCATCTAAATTGTCTAATTTGTTGGTGTACAGAAAAGAGTTAACATAGCAGGTCTGAACTGCTATCCTTTGAAAGGCCTGCTTACAAGTCTGGCCCTTGGCTGGCATCTGAGAACTTGGATTTTCAGAGGGTTCCAACTATTAACTGGTTAAGAGTGGCTCACTATACTTAACTGTTTATACAACCAATATGGTTTATTCTGAATACCTGCTTTCCTCTGGGAGTCTGGAATGTGGGTACATGCCAGGTAGAGGGTGCCTATGTGATCAGCCCCCAGTAAAAACCGAGGCCACTGAGTCTCTAATGAGCTTTCATGGTTCGCTGTATTTCACACATGTTGTCACAACCCCGTGCTGGGGGAATTAAGCAAGTCCTGTATGATTCCACTGGGAGGGGACTCTGAAGAGTTATGACTGTTTTCCCCAGACTTCACTCCATCACACCTTTCTCCTTTACTGATTTTGCTTTGCATCCTTTTGCAGTAATAAATCATATCTGTGAGTCCTCTTAGAGAATCATCAAACTTGGGGGTGTGTATAACACAGTTGGCATAAAGGGGTTTATAATATTCCTCTGAAATCCTTTTAATTTCTATAGAGTCAGTAGTGATAGCCCCATATCCTCCCTCTTTTATTTGTGATTTTGGTAATTTGCGTCTTCTTTGTCGTTTTTTTTTGCACAGTCTAGCTAAAGGTTTGTCAATTTTGTTAATCTTTCCAAAGAACCAACTTTTTTTCCCCCCTATTATTTTGTCTTGTGTTTCTTTGATTACTCCTCTAACCTATATCACCTCCTTTGTTATGATTTTTTGGGAACTTAGTTTGCTCCTCTTTTCCTAGTTTCTTAAGGTGAAAGTGTAGGTTATTGACTTGAGATCTTTGTTTTCTGATTTAAATATTTAAGTTATACATTTTCCTCTAGGTACTGCTTTAGTGGCATCCCACAAATTCTGATAACGCTGTTTTCTCATTTTCATTCAGTTCAAAATATTTTTTAAATTTCCTTGTGATTTCTTTCTTTGACCTACGTGTTATTTAGAAGCGTGTTGCTTAATTTCAAATACTTGGGGATTTCTCAGACTTCTTGATTGATTTCTCTAACAAACTCCACTGTGGTTGGAAAAAATACGTTGTATGATTTCAAGCTCTTCAACTTTATTCAGACTCATTTTATTCTCTGGCATATGATCTACCCTGGAGAATGTTGCACGTTTAATTGAAACAAATGTGTATTCTGCAATTGTTGGATGGAATGTTCTACATAATGTTGATTAGATCGAGTTGGTTGATAGTGCTATTCAAACTTCTGTATCCTTGTTAATTTTCTATCTAGTTGTTCTATCAATTAAGAGTAGGGTACTGAAATCTGCAACTGTAATTGTTGAAGGTCTACTTGTTCTTCCAAATTTGTCAGTTTTTGCTTCATACACTTTTTGTGTTTGATATACTGACCATTTACCATTAAGAAATGTCCCTCTTTAATAATATTTGTCTTTACATTTATTTTGCCTGTTACTAATATAGCTACTCTAGCTCACTCTTGATTACTATTTGCATGGTTTATCTTTTTCCATTCTTTCACTTTAACCCTATTTTTGTCTTTGAATCTAAGGTGTATCTCTTGTAGACAGCACACAATTGGATCTTGCTTTTATAGTCACTCTAACAATCTCTGTCTCTTGACTGGGGTGTTTAGAACATGTGATACAATTATAGTTACGGTTGGATTTACATTTGCCACTTTGCTATTTGTTTTCTATATGTCTCCTGTCTTTTTTATTCTTCTGTTCCCCTTTGATTCCTTCTTTTGCATTATATATTTTTTAGTATACCACTTAAATTGCTTTGTTGATTTTTTCCCATTTTTTAATTTTGCTATTGTTGTTGAGAATATATACAGCAAAACATACACCAATTCAACAGTTTCTACATGTACAATTTAGTGACACTGATTACATTCTTCGAGTTGTGTAAATATTCTCATCCTCCTTTTCTGAGCTGTTCCTCCCTCATTAAGAAACTCACTGCCCCTTAAGGTTCCTATCTAATCTTTCAAGTTGCTATTGTCAATCTGATCCCATACAGATAGTTCTTAAAAGAGCATAATGCTCAAGGCAGACCTTTTTTACTAGTTAAGCTAAACTACTGTTTGGTTTTAAGATGAGTTCAGGGGATATTTTTGGTTCAAAGTTTAAAGATTATGTCAGAATAGTTTCAAAGGATCATCCACTTTCCAGGGCTCCAGAAAGTCTAGAGTCCATGAGAATTTTAACTTCTGTTCTGCATTTTCCCCCTTTTGATGAGAATTCGTCTATGGAATCTTTGATCAAAATGTTCGGTAGTGGGAGAGTTCCAGCAAAATGGCGCTCTAGGCAGAAGCACCACACCGTCCCTCCACAGCAAAGATCCGAAAAACTAAGCCGAACAGAGAATACAACAATCCTGAAACCCTAAAACATCAA
>NW_004444117.1:3166437-3167441 GCF_000243295.1 Trichechus manatus latirostris
CAGAGGTCCCCTACCAGGTAACGCAGCATGGATCCGCCCTCTTGGACTCCTATCAGAGGCCAGCAAACAGGGGGTATGAGAAAGCAGCCTCACGGAAGTTCCAGTGGGAGACAAAACAACCGGTAATTGGTGATACATGCTTTCCCACCCCCCACCCTTCTTCATCCCGACTCGGCCTCCTCTGCTTCCCGCGGCCACAGTCTCTTGACTGGGAAACAGCGGCTGCTTGGATTCCACACACCCAAACGGGTAGCTCTCTGAGTGCCATTTGTTGGCTGCTGGTGTTGCTTTTTTTCCGCTTCTTTTTATTTCTTCCTTGCCTCTCCCCACCTCCCCTTCCTTTGGCTCAAGTACCTCGCTCCGTGCACCATCTTTGCTTCCTCCTGAGGGGCTGCAGAGCTCCGGGAATTTGTGATATACGCTTTCCCACTCTCTACCCTTCTTCATGCACACTCGGCGCCCTCTGCTTCCCATGGACACAGTCTCTTGTCCAGTCCAGAAACACCAGCCCGCACTAGCTGCCTCTCTGAGTGCCATTTGTTGGCTGCTAGTGTTGCTTTTTTTTTCTGCTTCCTTTGATTTCTTACTTGCCTCTCGCCACCTCCTCCTCCCTTCGCTCAAGTACCTGGCTCCGTGCGCCATCTTTGCTTCTTCCTGAGGGGCTGCGAAGCTCTGTTCAAGTGTGGAGCTGCTTCCCGATTTCGGCTGCTGCGCTGGAGGGATCCCGGGGCTTTCGTTCGTTCGTTTGTTTTGAATTGTTTGTTTTCTTTTCCTTTTCTTCAGTTCGGAGCCCTTTCTGGCCAGGCTGAGCTACGTGTGAGGGAGACCCCCATCGGCTTCCACAGACGTGCAGAGGGATCCCTGAGGGCATTTCTTTTCACATTGGGTTTTTTTTTTCTTTTTCTGTTTCTTTGGGGGCCTTTCTTGTTTTTCTTTTTTAATTTGTTTTGTTTTCTTTTTCCTCTTTTTCCCTTTTTGTGTTTCTTCATTGCTCAGTTTCTCGT
>NW_004444117.1:3174155-3210122 GCF_000243295.1 Trichechus manatus latirostris
AGAGAAACTATTTGTTCTGTAAGCCTTCACCTGAAGTACAATAAAAAATAAATAAATAAATAAAAATATATTAAACAACCAAGCTAGAAAGGAGAGACGGGGAAGAGAGATGCTAAGCCATATGATGATCACCCAGGAGCAGAGACTCAAAAGAGACAAGGACCTTCCTCCAGAGCCAAAAGAGAAAAGTTTCCGTTTGAGCTGGCAGCTTGAATTCAAACTTCTAGCCTCCTAAACTGTGAGAAAATAATTTTCTGTTTGATAAAAGTCACCCACTGGTGATATTTCTGTTATAGCCGCACTAGATAACTAAGACAATAGGTACTATGGGGACTGCCTAAGATAATAAATAAAAAAACTGCTTGTAGCAGAGTACCTGGCATATATATAGTAAGTGCTCAATAAATTGCCACTATTATTATTTTTTCTTATTATTAGAACAGTAACATTAGAAATAAATTGTTCCAAAATAAATGAAAAAATAGTGTTACTACTGTAATTGTACTAATTACCAAGTCAATTTCAACATTTATTCTGATGAGGCAGAAAGAATTCTTCCCAAACAAGCAATCCTTGATAATCCATGACATACTCTGGGAGAATGATTCTAAACTGAATACATTATTTTTCAGAGTAATCAAGCAAAATGTAGACAATACAAAGAGACTAAGGATTCAATCATAGCCAGTTACTTAGTAAATGCATGTTTTACAGACGCTTATGGTCATTATTTGAGGGGAAAAAAAGAAAGAAAATTCAACTAAAGGAAAAACATACACATCTCAACAAACAGACGGCAATATCAAAAATAAATACAGTCACAGGATTATGTTGAAAATTATACAGTTTCAGCAGAGGTAGAACACCTACTTCTATAGAAATAACTTCTAGGAGAAAAAAATCTACAGCTCCCTCTTGTTGTTTACCTGGATGAGTCATGGTGACTGGCTCCTCCTTGGATTTATTATTGTAGATGACTACAGCAACTGCATTGTGGAAAGCAGCCCGTGAAATTTTCTCTTTAAATGTACAATTTCCTCTCTGCAGCAAGGCAATCCACTGTTTGATATTAGGAGGAACAAAGAACCGTGTTTGAGGATCACAGCCCAGATGATCAGCAACTAAACAGAAAAGGAAAAACACACACAAATATATTAATTTTTTCCTGAGTAAAGAAAAATCAATAAAACTTCTCAAGTCTTTACCACAGTGCTCAACTGTCCTCTGAACACTTTATAGCTCTAAAGCACTTCAAGCGCCTTGCTGCCAGCAGAGCTATGAATACATCCACAAACAACGGTACAATGAGTCTGAATCAAGATTTGTACAAAGAGCCACTCCACTAAAATTCAACCTGTGACGCAGCTTAAAACAATGAAAGTCTCTTTTTAACCTTACAGGTTGACCAAAAAAAAAAAGAGGCTGATAATATCCAGTGTAGGTTGGTGAATAACAGGCAAAACCAGAAAGAAAAAAAACCAGAACCCTAGTTCTGTGCCCTAACCCTTACATCTGCTCATTCATTCGCACTTACAACCTCCCCACTCCCACGGAGGTGAGGAAAAAGGAGATGAATTTTGCTTGGGATAAATGAGAACGCCAAAGTAACCTCTGGTTCAGTTATCAACTGGTCTCGCTGAAATTCATTTCTGCTTGAAAAATTCCTTAATAAGTATCTATGGAAATGAGAAAATTTTGTTTTGGCCTGTATTTGAAAGTTTAAATAGTGAAGATAATATTAAGCAAGAATAAATACATTATTTCTCTAATTTATATTTATTGGTAAAGATTACTCTACGATTCCACGTTAACGTAAGTATTAATTTACTTTATCCACCTGTCTAAAGGGATACATGAAAATACCGAGACCATCCCTTGGGACTACAAATTACAGGCCATTGTTATAGATTTTCTGGACAGCTGGTTTCAAATACCAGTAAGTACATTTGAATTTGTCAGGCCAAGGTCCTCAATTTTTGATTTATGGTCATCATAGCTATGGTACCCTTTGCAAATCTTAAAAAGAAGCCCCTGGCTTCTCTTTACCACTCTCCTACACCCTCACGCTCTGAAAGGGGAGGGCAGTCCAGAAGGGGAAAAGAAGTCACAAAAAGTAAGCCGTAGGGCTGTTGTATACAGTGGTGGAGAATGGAGAGCCTGATGCCCCCTGGAGTCAGTAACTGCCAGAACAGCGTGTGTTAGGGAGGGGAGGTGAACACATCATATATTTGATACGCCCAGAAGGGTGACTCTAAAAGAAAATGAAGAAGGAAAAAGAAGAGTAGTTGTGGTACACAAAACATGGCACCAGTGGGGAAACATTTGCTTTCCACACACCTGGAAGCCCACTGCTTCGCAAAAGACCTAAATGCTTACACTACTTAAAGAAACTGTAAAATGTAGATATGCCACTAACTTCAGAGACTTTCAGAGAAATATTACTGTAACATTCCTACACAGATAATATCTTTCCCAAAATTCTCTTATAATTATCACGTTGACAGACTGCAACGAGAGAGTATTTGCTATCAGAGGTCTCATAACACATACAGTGGCAGATAACTGATTTCACAATTCGTCACGATGGATACTGTCTACAACTATTACCTACCCTTTTCCTTAAATAATTTCTGAACTCTGAAATTTCAATCCTTTTTCAATCAAACTAAACAGGAAAATCAAAGCCTATGTCATGATTTGGTAGCCGAGTATTAAAGAACAGAGTCAAGGCATCGAGAAACTAGAAATCCTGGAAATAGCTGTTTTCTTTCAGTGTTATCTGTTTTACAGATAATTATGCTGTTTTAAAACATAAGCATTTAGGCAACCTATCATGATAACCTCACATAAGCATTTAGGCGACCTATCATGATAACCTCATTGTCTTAGGAGAACTTCCAATACTGTATTCAAATAGAGAGCAATCAAAAAACTTGTTTTAAGTGTTATTTTTCAAAACATACTGTGGCATAAACCCTCAAAGGAAATGCAGAACCAAGACTATCAAAACAGATTTGCATGCCTGCCTTTTGTGAAACATTCACTCATTTTCCTGTGACTTATCCCTTCCTCCTTGTGGTTTCACACACATTTATAGTGCAGTAAAGAGGAAAGAACAAGGTTGTGGAATCAGCAAGAGCTGGGGTCCAAATTCTAGGTCAACTACTTACTACTTGAGCAACTGTCACAGGCTACTTAAATTTTGATCTTCAGTAAAGACTGAAATAAAATTCCCATCTCACACAACTGTGTATATGAAAAAATCTATAAATTCCTTTACCCTTGAATGAGTGCTTAAAAAAATTTTTTTAAATTAATTCCGTTTCCTTTTATTTTATTGGTGTTCACCCTATCCTGTCTTAATGACCCAGTCTGATGCCTTGGAGATTTTCTGTCCTAGTGTATGTGCAACTCAACCACATAACTCAGCAGTACACTTCCATCCCATATCCCTCTGCTCCTGACAGCTTCCACTCCCAAGTCTCGTTCTCTTCCTGTTCCTTTTTGGACAGTGTTGCTGTCTACTTAGAATGGCAGTTTAGGAATATGCACAATGTCCTAAGAGTAAAAAACAAAACAAAACATAGCGGGGGTGTATCTTAGTTATCTAGTGCTGCCAGAACAGAAAAACCACAAGTAGATGGCTTTAACAAACAAATTTATTCTCTCACAGTCTAGGAGGCTAGAAGTCCAAATTCAGGTTGTCAGCTCCTGGAGAAGACTTTCTCTTCTCTGTCAGTTCTGGGGGAAGATTCTTGACATGAATCTTCCCCTGGTCCAGGAGCTTCTCAGCACAAGGACCTCAGGCCGGTAAGGACGCGCTCCCCTCCTGGTTCTTCACTCTTGGTGGCAAGAGGTCCCAGTCCTCTCTGCTCCATTCTCTCTTTTATATCTCAAGAGACTGACTCAAGATACAACATAATCCTGTAGACTGACTCCTCTCTTATTAATATAACTGCCTCTAATCCTGCTTCATTAACATCATAGAGGTTAGGATGTACAACATAGGATAATCACATCAGATCACAAAATGGTGGACAACCACACAATACTGGGAATCACGGCCCAGCTAACTTAATACACATTTTTTGGAGAACACAACTCAATCCATAACAGGGTGCAACCACAAAGTAAAATACTTCAAACATACTGTAGGAGGACTTATGAATTTTCCTAAAGGAATTCCCTCCCACGAAGAACAGATTCTATGAACAAATGTATGATCAAAACAAATTCAACAGACTGTATGAGCAAACAAATGTTCCTGCTCCCCAAAATTCACCCATATCATCATCCATAAAGTCTCTGAAAACATTTATATCAGTAAGAATATAATATGCAATAATATGTAAGAATAAGATACACAAGTTCCTGTTCAAGGAAGTACTGTTCATTATTCAGAAAAAGAAAACATTGGCTTTCCATAATCACTTAATACTGTAGTATGCTCACTTTATCTAGGTATTCCTTCCTGTGATTAAGGAATATACAAACAATGAAAATAATATTAACAGCTCTAAAACAAGTTTTCAAGAAGACTGATAGCCGAGTATGATTAAGTGGCACTACTTCAAAATTTAGCATCAGTTATTTATACTTGAAGCAATGTATTAAATGAAGACATATTATAGCATAATAGATCTATGTAGTAATTATGAACCATTAAAATTTATCAATAGCAATTTTGCTCAAATTAGTAATTACTTTAACTTTGGTTTTTCTTACTTGCCAAATTCGTAAGACGATACTACCTCTGCTTGTTTCTGTTTATTAGTTACACTGTCAGGAAAAATTAGAAATTATAATAAAATAGTCAAACTATAGATGATACAAAATACTATATTACATAAAAACTTAATTTTAAAGAACTGCTAAATTTACTGGGGAGGCATGACTGGCACATAAATTAAGTATCAACAAGACAGTACAGATTAAGTGCCAACACGAAGAGTACTTAGAAATTTATGAAAGGAAGAGAACATAACGATAAAGGTTTAGTGGGAGTTGGAACCTAAGCAGGGCCCCTGAAAATTGCCCAAGCAGAAAGAACAGGGGTGCAGAAGTGACTAGCAAAAGAACACAGAACAATGATTAAGCCCCTCTCTTGAATTCTGGTGAAAATCAAATAAGATGATACGTAACTGAAGCTATAACACTATACAAATTTAAGATGATCAAGTTCTGAAAAGAGCACCCCCATCTGTAATGGGAAAAGAAGAATATTCTGGTATGAAGAATATGTAAATATGTAAAGGGTTCTGTTAAATAGGAGCCCTTGTGGTACAATGGTTAAGAGCTACTGCTGCTAACCAAAAGGCTGGCAATTTGAATCCACCAGCTGCTCCTTGGAAACTCTATGGGGCAGTTCTAAATAATAAATAAGATTGTCCTTCCCCACTCTACCAGTCTGAAATTCCCTGCTTTGATTTGATTTAATAAGACCTCATCTCTTTAAAACGCAAACCTCTCACATGATAAGTAGTAGTCACCACTTTATTGTGTGTGTTAATGGTTAACGGTTTCCTTCCTAACCCTGACAATAGGTCAACTGTCTTCAGATGAGAGTCCCGCAGGCTGGGGCAGAAGAGAGAACTGAGGAAAGCGTTTTCTGCAGAATAGTCACGACAGGTTGTCTTCACTCCAGGCACACAGCACAGTTGCCCAAATGTGCCTCTTGGATCTCAGAGCCTGGAATATCTTGTTTCATCTGCCTGATATGCCAATCCCACCATTCTCCTGCTGACCATACCTTCTAAACCTCAGGATTCCACTAAAACATCTCCAAAAACCTTCGATGGCCTCCTAAGGCTGAACTGGGTGCTGTTTCCATGGCGCTCTGGGATTATATCCAGTGTGGCATTTATTGAACTGTAACTGTTTATTTCTGAGTCTCTCCTAAAATGTGAGCTCTATCATCTCCTCCAATGTGTATGGCACACAGTAGATGCTTAACATACTTGATGAAGGGAGGAGGAGAATGACGGGGAGATTAAGCAAGAAGTGACATAAAGAGAAAGCTTGTGCCAAAGGTCTCTCTTTGTTTCATGCGGTAATGTTCTGACTGGAGTAATGTTCTATCAGCTGTTACCCACAAAAGAAGTAAAAATAAAAATAAGCCTAATTAGTTACCCCACTTAAACGTTTCCATTGTCAGGATACATTCTGGTTATTCGGTCTCCTATTCCCACACATTAGATTATAACCTCTTCAATCTTTAGATTTCCTGCTTCTATCTTGTCTTTATTTTCCTTTTGTTAAATTTTAACTTTATGGTTCAAAGGAAAAAGATTTTTTTATTGTGCTTTAGGTGAAGGTTTACAGAGCAAATTAGTTTCCTACTCAATAGCTTAGACACAAATTGTTCTGTGACACTGACTGCAATCCCAGCAATGTGTCAGTGTTCCTCCCATTACCACCTTGAGTTCCCCATTTCCATTTGTCCGGTTTTCCTGCCCCTTCCTGCCTTCTCATCTTTGCTTTTGGGTAGACGTTGCCCTTTTGGCTTCATACAGATGACTATTCTAAGGAGCACTTTCCTCAAAGATGTTGCTTTATAAGAGGAAAAAATATTTTTGTTCCCAATTTCTTAATCTTATTTTTAATGTTCAACTACTGGAATCATTGTCTTTTTCATCCCTTTATCCACCTCCATGGACATAAGTGATTCTCTTACTATTTCTACACTTTCACTAAAGTCTAATTTCTTATTTCGTTTTATTACTTATGTTCATCAGGTTAAACACCTTGTTAAAAAATTTTAACTCTTCCTTTCTTCTTTTTATTAACTTACTCGTAATTTTCTATTAACCTTATATCTATCTACTCTATTCCTCTTTTTTAATCCCCTTCCCCCCTCCTTTTTTTTTGTTGCCCTTCCTCTTCTGTAAAACTTTCCTTTCTGGTAGAATTTGTTATCATAATGGGCAGCAAAAATGGTCTGGATCCTATCTGTTCTTGATTTCTCAGGAACCTTACATTAGTGGCCATTCCCTCTTTTTCCTTTTCTTCTCATTTAAACTTGCTGGTCTCTTGTCTTTTTAAAAATAAAGGAGGGAAAAAAGACACCTCAAGAGATTCCCCTGCTGTTCCCATTGCCTTAGTTTCCACTCATTCCTCCTCATTTTTCAATCTTTCTGCCTCCAACCACTCCACTAAAACTGCTGACTATAAGGCACCAATAACCTCCACGTTGCTAAATCCCAGGACACTCTTTGTCCTCCTCCAAACTGACCTCTTAGCAATCTCTGTCCCTACAAGCGCTCACCTCCCTCTTAGCAATCTCTGTCCCTACAAGCACTCACCTCCCTAGGCTCCCTCAGCTCCCAGGGACCACATCCTCCTGGCTTACCTCCTTGGAGCCTGCTTTACTGACTCCTCTCCCTCCACCTGAACCCTAAATGCTGCAGTTCCTGAGCACTGTGATGAAGGCCTAGGACTCTCCAAGGCTGTAATTCTCACTGTGTAGATGGTGGTACACTTTTTTTATTCCTGGAACAATGAAGCTTACTAACATCTCACACCAACCAGCCCATTTCTGGGAAACAATTTTTTATTTTTTACATATTTAAACCCATAATTTCCAATGTATACAGCTAAAATCAGGTCAACAGCATGCTAAGAATCGGGAGAGGAATGTGAAAAATTACACACAGGAAATGGACCCATTCTGAGCAAAATCTCTGGTCTTGACCTTGATAAGTTAACAGACATTCTTGAATGTTTCCACTGGATCACATGGAAGAAGGCACAGGAAGGAATTTCTACAGTCAGATTTATGGCAAATTACTCCATATCTAATTTATTTGTTTCCAGGTTGCTTTGCCCCACTTCCAGGGACTAGAAGTAGACTCTGTTAGTTGCAAACCAGCATCTGCTTTATTTAAAAACAGAAATCTTATTCCATTCTGATATCTGCACATCTCCTCCATACAGGTATGTGCTTTATGTGAGACCTACCCAGCTCCAGGGATAGACACAAGATCTCAGATGGGGACACAGAAGTGAAGAACTTAAATATTTGAAGGAGAGGCTTTTTCTGTTTCCGACTGGATGCAAGTAAGAAAACAAGTGACTCCAGCTGTGGCTGCCAGTCATCTTATGATGAAGAGGACAACCTTAGAATGACATTATACCTCTGGATGACAAGAGGAAGAGATAGAAAGGAAAGAGATATCTGATAACATTGCTGACGTGGCTGAATCCTTAAACCCTAAAAACTGTCCTACCTTTGAACGTCCAGTACTGAGACAAGACAAACGTCCGCATCATATTTAAGCAATCTAAGTCAGAGATTTCACATGTGCACTCTTTTGTTGTTGTTGAAAATATATAATCATACACTATTTCAACAATTTCTACATGTACAACTTAGTGACACTGATTACATTCAAGTTGTGCCACCATTCTTGCTATCCTTTTCCAAATTATTCTACCACCATTATCTTAAACTCACTGCCCCCTAAGCTTCCCACCCAAACTTTCTAGTTGCTGTTGTTAATTTGATCTCACATAGACAATTCTTTAAAAGAACACAATGCTCAAGGCAGACATATTTAACTTATTAAGATAAACTAGGGTTTTTCTGGTTCAAAGAAGGCTTCTGGTGACACTTTTGTTGAACGTTTAAAGATTAAAGACTATCTTTAAGGGTTCATCCAGCCTTAAAGCCTTCAGAAAATCTGGATTCCATTAAGAATGTGAATTTTGTCCCACATCTTTCCCCCCTTTGGTCAGGATTCTTCTATAAAATCTTTGAGCAAAATGATTGGCAATGGCAGCCAGACACCATCCAGTTCTGGTCTCATGGCAAAGGAGGGAGTTGTTCATGGAGGTAACCAGACATGTAATCCATTTCCTCTTCTAATTCCTGACTCATGGAGCACTCATTTTTATTACGTAAGTCAAGCAGAAACTGCCTAGATCAGGGGTTTACCCTTGTTGAGTAACTCTCTTAATTTATCCAGATCCATATTTGGGAACCCAAGCCCACCAAGAAGGTCAGCACCCAAAGAGAAAGGGAGCTGCCTTGGAAAAGTCTTTTGAGCACAGGTGCCAATTCTTTGTCTCCTTCTCTTACATGAGGAAAGAGATAACTATTTGTAAGAAGAGAGCGTCACTTAAAGGTTAACATTCAGAATAAAAGTTTCTAACAAGGGCTCCATGGACAGAAGAATTCAGGGGATCAGCAAAACTTGGATGGGGGAGAAATTCATCTTTATTCTTATTAAACTCTAAATAAAATCTAGCATTTCCTTCATTTATGAATGCAGACAGCAAACCAAATATAACTCTGTAACTGGTAGCAATCACATTACAGTTACCACAGATAATGAAAAATACCAGTAATTAAAGTAACTAGCCACCACGTGTCTGTCAGTTTGTTGTACTGTGGTAGCTTTTGTGTTACTGTGCTACTGTAAGCTGTGCCACTGGTATTTCAAATACCAGCAGGGTCACCCTTAGTGGACAGGTTTCAGTGGAGCTTCCAGATTAAGACAGACTAGAAAGAAGGAACTGGCAGTCTACTTCTAAAAAAAATTGGCCAGTGAAAACCTTATGAACAGCAGTGGAACAGTGTCTGCTATAGTGCTGGAAGATTAGCCCCTCAGGTTAGAAGGCCCTCAGAATACAACTGGGGAAGAGCTACCTCCTCACAGTAGAGTCGACCTTAATGACATGGATGAAGTCAAGCTTTTGGGACCTTCACCTGCGGATGTGGCACGACTCAAAATGAGACAAAACAGCTGCAAACATCCATTAATAACTGAAACGTGGAATGCGCACAAAGTATGAATCTAGGAAAATTCGAAGTTGTCAAAAATGAAACGGAATGCATAAAGATCAATATCCTAGGCATTAGTGAGCTGAACTGGACTGGTAGTGGCCATTATCAATCAGACAATCATATGGTCTACTACACCAGGAATGACAGACTGAAGAGGAATGGTGTCGCGTTCATCATCAAAAAGAACATTTCAAGATTTATCCTGAAGCACAATGCTATCAGTGAAAGGATAATATCCATACGCATACAAGGAAGACAAGGTAACACAACTATTATTCAAATTTACATACCAACCACTGAGGCCGAAGATGAAGAAATTGAAGATTTTTACCAACTTCTGCAGTCTGAAATTGATCAAACATGTAATCAGGATGCGTTGATAATTACTGGTGGGTGAAATGTGCAAGTTTGGTGATGGAAAAGACTCCGGAAATCACAATAGAATTTTCCAAGACCAACGACTTCCTCATTGCAAATAACTTTTTTCAACAGCATAAAGGGCGACTATAGACGTGGACCTTGCCAGATCGATACACAGGAATCAAACTGACTACATCTGTGTTAAGAGACAATGGAAAAGCTCAGTATCAGCAATCAGAACAAGGCCAGGGGCCGACTGTGGAACAGACTGCTCATATGCAAGCTCAAGTTGAAGCTGAAGAAAAACTGGAACAAGCCCATGAGAGCCAAAGTACGACCTTGAGTATATCCCACCTGAATTTAGAACCATCTCAAGAATAGAAGTGACGCACTGAACACTAAGGACTGAAAACCAGACGAGTTGTGGAATGACATCAAAGACATCATACATGTAGAAAGAAAGCAAGAGATCATTAAAAAGACAAGAAAGAAAAGACCAAAGTGGATGTTAGAAGAGACTCTGAAACTTGCTCTGAACGTAGAGTAGCTAAAGCAAATGGAAAAAATGATGGTCAAAGAGCTGGACAAAAGATTTCAAAGAGTGGCTCGAGAATGCAAGATAAAGTATTATAATGAAATGTGCAAAGACCTGGAGACAGAAAACCAAAAAGGAAGAACATGCTCAGCATTTCTCAAGCTGAAAGAAATGAAGAAAAAATTCAAGCCTTGAGTGGCAATATTGAAGGTCTCTACAAGGAAAACATTAAACAACACAGGAAGCATCAAAAGAAGATGGAAGAAATAAATAGTCACTGTACCAAAAAGAACTGATAGCATTTCAGAAGATCACATATGATCAGGAACTGATGACACTGAAGGAAAAGGTCCAAGCTGTACTGAAGGCACTGGTGAAAAACAAGGCTCCAGGAATTGACAGAATACCAACTGAGAAGTTTCAACAAACGGATACAGTGCTGGAGGTGCTCACTCATCTATGCCAAGAAACTTAGAAGACAGCTATCTGGCCAGTCAACTGGAAGAGATCCATATTTATGCCTATTCCAAAGAAAAGTGATCCAACAGAATGTGGAATTATCGAACAGTATCATTAATATTACACACAAGTTAAAATTTTGCTAAAGATAATTCAAGAGCAGAGAAATTCAGATCAAAACTACAATGAGGTATCATCTCACCCCAACAAGGCTAGCATTAATCCAAAAAACACAAAGTAATAAATGCTGGAGAGGTTGTGGAGAGACTAGAACACTTATGCACTGTTGGTGGGAATGTAAAATGGTACAACCACTTTGGAAATTGATTTGCCGCCTCCTTAAAATGCTAGAAATAGATGTACCATACAATCCAGCTATCCGGCTCCTTGGAATATATCCTAGAGAAATAAAAGCCATCACACAAATAGATATATGCACACCCATGTTCACTGCAGCACTGTTCACGATAGCAAAAAGATGGAAACAACCTAGGTGCCCATCAACGGACTAATGGATAAATTATGGTATATCCACACAATGGAATACTACGCAGGGACAAAGAACAACGATGAAGCTGTGAAACATCTTATAACATGGAGGAATCTGGAGGTCATTATGCTGAGTGAATTCAATCAGTCACAGAAGGACAAATACTGTATAAGACCACTATTATAAGAACTCAAGAAAAGGTTTAAACACAGAAGAAAACATTCTTTGATGGTTACAAGGGGGTGGAGGGAGAGGGAGGGTTATTCACTAACTAGATAGTAGATAAGAATTATCTTAGGTGAAAGGAAGGACAGCACTCACTACAGAGGAAGTCAGCACAACTGGACTAAACCAAAGCTAAGAAGGTTCCTGAATACAATCAAACACTTTGAGGGAGAGAGTAGCAGGAGTAGGGGTCTGGGGACCATGCTTTCAGGGGACATCTAGGTCAACTGGCGTAACAAAGCTTATTAAGAAAACATTCTGCATCCTACTTTGGTTAGCGGTGTCTGGGGTCTTAAAAGCTTGCCAGCGGCTATCTAAGATGCATCAACTGTCCCAACCACCTGGAGTAAAGGAGAATGAAGAACACCAAAGACACAAAGAAAGGAGTAGCCCAAGAGACAGAAAGGGCCACATAAACCAGAGACTTCATCAGCCTGAGGCCAGAAGAACTAGATGGTGCCTGGCTACCACCAATGACCGCCCTGACAGGGAACACAACAGAGAGTCCCAGATGGAGCAGGAGAAAACTGGGGTGCAGAACTCAAATTCTAGTAAGAACACCAGACTTAATGGCCTGACTGAGACTGGAGGAACCCTGGAAAGCATGGCCCCTGGATTCTCTATCAGCCCAGAACTAAAATAATTTCCAAAGACAACTGTTCAGACAGGGATTGGACTGGACTGTGGGACGTAAAGTGATACTCGTGAGGAGTGTGTCTCTTAGTTCAAGTAGATACAAGAGACTAAACGGGCAGCTTCTGTCTGGAGGGGAGATGAGAAGGCAGAGAGGGTTAGGAGCTGGTTGAATGCACATGGGGAATCAGAAGTGCAAAGGAGGAGTGTGCTGTCACAGTACGGGGAGAGCAATTAAAGTCATGTAACAATGTATGTATAAATTTTTGTATGGGAAAAATTTTTTAAAAAAAGGTAATTCAAGAAAAAAAAAAAGGAAAGAAAAAAAAGATAATTTAAAGGTGGCTGCAGCAGTACATCGACAGGGAATTGCCACAAATTCAAGCTAGATTCAGAAGAAGACGTGGAACAAGGGATATCATTGTCGATGTCAGATGGATCATGGTTGAAAGCAGAGAATACCGAAAGATGTTTACTGCGTTTTATTAACTATGCAAAGACATTCTCCGACTGTATGGATCGTAACAAATTATGGATAACATTGTGAAGAGTGGGAATTCCAGAACACTAAACTGTGCTCATGAGGAACCTGAACATAGACCAAGAGGCAGTCGTTAGAACCGAAGAAGGGGATACTGCATGGTTTAAAGTTAGGAAAGGTGTGCATCAGGCTTTTATTCTTTCACCATACTTACTCAATCTGTATGCTGAACAAATAATCTGAGAAGCTGGACTATATGGAGAACACAGCATCAGGATGGAAGGAAGACTCATTAACAACCTGCGATATGCAGATGACACAACCTTGCTTGCTGCAAGTAAAGAGGAATTGAAGCACGTACTGATGAAGATCAAAGACCACAGCCTTCAGTATGGATTCCACCTCAACATAAAGAAAACAAAAATCTTTACAGCTGGACCAATAAGCAACATCACGATAAATGGAGAAAATATGAAAGTTGTCAATGATTTCATTTTACTTGGATCCACAATCAACACCCATGGAAGCAGCAGTCACGAAATCAAACGACACATTGCAGTGCGCAAATTCGCTGCAGAAGACTTCTTTAAAGTGTTAAAAAGCAAAGATGTCACTTTAAGGACTAAGGTGCACCTGACCCAGCCACGGTGTTTTCAATCGCCTCATATGCACATGAAAGCTGGACAATGAATAAGGAAAATCAAAGAAGAATTGATGCTTTTGAATTATGATGTTGGCGAAGAATACTGAACACACCATGGACTGCTAGAAGAACGAATAAATTTGTCTTGGAAGAAGTACAGCCAGAATGCTCGTTAGAAGCAAGGATGGTGAGACTTCGTCTCACATACTTTGGACATGTTAACAGGAGGGATCAGTTCCTGGAGAAGGACATCATGCTAGGTAAAATAGACGGTCAGTGAAACAGAGGAAGACCCTCAAGAGATGGACTGACACAGTGGCTGCAACAACAGGCTCAAGCATAACAAGGATTGTGAGGATGGTGCAGGACTGGGCAGTGTTTTGTTGTACTGTACGTGGGGTCACTATAAGATGGAACTGACTTGACAGCATCTAACAACTAATAATTAGACCTACCACTAGATCTTGTTATTTAATATGCTAATAAAGAAACACACACATTACTAATCACAAATAATTTCAATACTCTGATAACTGTTTTAGTATACTTGGTGTCCTTTTAATCCTATTTATTTATGTACTTAACACTATTCTAAGAAACAGCCCACAGGTTTCACCAGACTGAGAAAGCAGACTCAACTGCCAGGGTTAGTCTCTGCATTACTTATTGTGCTTACTGATATATTTGGATTTATTTCTATTTTATTTTGTGCTTATTCACCCTGCTTTTCCTAAGCTTCTTTATACACTTTCCCTCCTTCTCTATCTTTGAAAGGATTGATCAAATTTTCTTTATTCTCCCCTTTTACTCCATTCTATATATTCAAGTTCTACTTTTCAGTGGTTATCCTCAAAATGTTAACATGTATACCGGATACAAGTCTACATTTAATCAATACCTCTCTTCTCCTGAACAGCACAAGGCCCTTAAAATATGCATTATGGCTACCGTAACAAATTACTACAAACTTGGTAGCTTAAACAACAGAAATTTATTCTCTCAGTTCCGAAGAACAGAAGTCTAAAATCAAGTGTCAGCAGGCCTGTGCTCCCTCCAAAGGCTCTAGGGGAGAATCCTTGCCTCCTCCAGCTTCGCTGGTGGCTCCAGGCCTTCCTTAGGTTTGTGGTCACATAACTCCAATCTCTGCCTCTATATTCACATGGCCTTTTCCTCTCTTCTCTGTGTTTATGTCTTCCACTTCTCTCATAATGATACTTATCATTGGATTTAGGGCCCACCCAGGTAACCTCAGATGATCTCATTTCAATATCTTTAATTACATCTGCAAAAGTCCTTTTTTCAAATAAAGTTCTAGTGAATAGAATACGGATATATCTTTCGGGAGGCCATTATTTAACCCACTATTGAGTGCAACTCCAATCACACACCCCATTTTAAGTGCCCCATTTTAAGTGCAACTGTCCGGTATTTCTGTTCCACCTTGCTTTATTATCTCCCCCCTCCAAATATTTACAGTTTTATACAGTTAATGCTTGTTAAACTTTACCTACAGATGCTCTGTTAGCCCTTCTAACATCCCACTTTTTCTATGTTCCATTTCCTTTGTCCTTACTCTATATCCTTTACAAGTTCTTTCAATGAGGATCTGTTAGGATAAATTCTGCCCTTTTACATCTGAAAATGCCTTTCTTTTGCCCTCACTCTTGAATGACAGTTTAACTAGGTTAAAAAAAAAAAATTCTGGATTGTTATTTTTCTCTCAGTACTTTGAAGATATTATTGTCTTCTGACTTCTTATGCTGATGCTGAGAAAGAAGCTAAACAAAACATTTTAAAACAAATAGTGTAGGCTCTCAAATGTTACTGTTATCAACTTTTTACTTTTGAATCTATTATTTTTAAAAGTATAATAAATGTATTTATTTTTCTCCTAATTGGCAATTTTTACTTATGATTATTTTCAAAAGAAATTCTTACAGCAAATTATTAGCCTTTCATAGAAAATTTTTTACAAAGAAGATGACAATAAAATACCTTTTATATACTTAGAGTGCTGGATGTATCAATCAACACTGCAAGAAGGGTCATATATAGTAGAATTGTCAGCAAGTTTAATTGTCAATAGCTATCCATTATCATTTGTCTTCTATACTTAGTTACTGTACATCTCAAATGGATTTTGATTATTTTTTACATCCTTAGAACTCAAATATATCTGCTGGATGTTTTCCACGACATAATAAAAAGCATCTTAAGAGTAATTTTAAATGATGGCTAATACAAATCACTGTACATGAAAAGTATGTTAAAAAATAATATCTCTTACAACTGATATACAAATATTTCATGCAAGAAAGCTGCTATAAATCAAAATAATCGAAAATTATAGTTAGGTCCTGATACAATCATGGTGTCATACCCGTTGAAAATCAAACCCGTTGCCACAGAGTCGATTTCAACTCATAGCGACCGTATACGACAGAGTAGAACTGCTCCACAGGGTTTCCAAGGAGCAGCTGGTGGATTCAAACTGCTGACCTTTTGGTTAGAAGTCAACCTCTTAACTTACTGCGTTACCAGGGCTCCAATATAGTGTCAGAGTACAGCATAAGCAATTATTTAATCCCCATGTCTCCCCATTCTGCAAAAGGATTACAGTACTAAGTACAACTCTTTCTGAAGCTCTCTTTCCTCTGGGCTCCTATCCATCATGTTTCCCTCCTACCTTTCTGACTGTTCTTTCTCATATTCCACTGCTAGCCCTTTAGATTGGAAAACCTGGTGGTGTAGTGGTTAAGAGCTACGATTGCTAACCAAAAGGTTGGCAGTTCAAATCCACCAGGCACTCCTTGGAAACTCTACGGGGCAGTTCTACTCTGTCCTATGGAGTTGTTGAGTTGGAATCGACTCAATGGCAATGTGTTTGGTTTTTCTGGTTTAGCCCTTTAGATGGAGGTGTTTACCAAGGTTCTATCCTAGGCCCTCTTTCCACAGTGGGCAATCTCATCCACTCCCATTCTTCAACTATCACTTACATGGAGAGAACGACTAAATCTAAATCTCTTTCTTGAGCTTCATTCTTTAATTTTCAATTGCCTGCTAGATCTCTCTCCCTGAATACTGAGTACCTCAAACTTACTATCTTCCCCTAAATGTGATTTTCTTCCTGTGTTGAACTTCTAGCTAATGGTATCATCATCTACCTAAACACACAAGAATGTAATCCCTGTTGCAAAACAGGGAAGTGGCTAGATACAGACCCAACTCAATATTCTGCTTTCTTGGCTGCAACTAAGGGCCCACCAAGACAAAGCAAAGCCACTGTCACTCAACACTGTTGATGCACACGGGGGAAGAATGGACACCATCCAGAGCCCAGAGTACTATCTGCCAGCATTATTAATTCTTGGATAGAAAAGTGAAGGACATGGGAACAAACTTGTTTTGTTTTAATCATTTAAACACTGTTTTTTAATCATATGACCTTCAAGGAAAGCCAAGTAAATAAAGTCATTCAAGAACACGTATCTCGTGTCAGAACCCATGTCTGAGAGACAGAAAAGAGAAATAAGATTCTAACTGGGCAATATATCAAGATCAATCGGCCAAATGGAATAAATCAATATGAAAGTTCTTGGCAGATCACAAAACTGGCAAACAAGGTGGAAGGCCAATGAAGATTCCATCTATCTATAACACGCAGTAACCTAGTTCAGCCAAAAGCAGGAAGTCTAACAAGTTCTTGATCCGCTTTACCATCCGTTTCTTCTCCCAAAGGATAATAATGGCTAGGGATAAGCAGGGGAACTGCCACCAGAACCTAATGTAGGCCCAGAATGAAAAGTGACTAGAAACTTGAAAAGAAAGCAACATATCATTTTAGAGTTTATAAAACCCAGGGCAAAGAAACCTGGGTAGTTATAAACCATATGGATGAAGAAGAAAATGAGACACTACTTACAGAAACCAGGAAGAATACATAAGGGAAACTAAACTTGAAGAAAGACTCACACAAAAGTTTTAAGGCAAATGCAGGATGCTAGTACAGACCTTTAAAGATTATTTTAAATTAAAAAGCCCAGAAAAAGTTAAAGATTGCCAATAATGACAGTAATAAGCAAAGCAGCTTCCATCACTGCTTTTCAAAACAAATTTAAAAACAAACCAACTTTTCTTAAAGTATATTCTGAGCAAGAATAGAAAACAAATAGGTCTACTACTCAGGACCAACAAAGCAATGGATAAAAACATTTCTCAAAATCTTTTGCCTCTGCTTTCTCTATCAAAGAGAATAACCTGGTAACGGAGAGGATTAGAGCAAGGTTAAAGAACAGTGAAACACAAAATAGGTGCAGAGACTGTAAAAAAGTAAATTCTTAGGGCAGACTTCTCTATTATTTTCACTTCCTCTCATTGAAACTTCTGTTTCTATCTTGTACATTCATGCTGGTTTCTTCAAGTAATCTCTCATTTTCTTTCCTATTAAAATAATTTGTAATTACCTAGTTTTCTTTGCCTGGGATTTGCAAACTTAAAAAATGACATACTTGCTTTCTTCCAATGTTCTTGTCACTTTCTGACACATCACTAAATGCAAAGTCTACTTACTTTCCATCCTCAGCATACCATACTCCTGAGCAGTGTCACAGATGCCCACTTTTTCTTTTTTTGAAACACTCTCTTCACTTAACTTTTGAGATAACATGCATTCTCCTATATCTTTGGCCTCCTCCCTCTCTCTCCTCTTTGCTGGCTTGTCTTCTTCCATCTACCTTTAACTGTTGAGAGGACACAGGAGGCTGCACTAGGCCCTCTTGTCTTCTAGCTCACCGTCTCCCAATTTAATTACTATCTACATACTGATGGCTCCTTCTAAATCCAATTACCTACTAGATACTGAATGGTCCCAAGGCACTTCAAGCCCAACATGTTCAAGACAATTCATCAATTTTCCTCCAAAAATTTGTTACTCCGCAGTGTTTCCTATTTCAGTCAACAGCACCACCTTTTACCCAGTGTGTAAAACCAGAAAGTGAGACATCTCCCTCTTCAGACTCCTCATATCCAATTAATCACCACTTCTTGTTGATCCAAACTCCTAAAATGTGTCCATTTCTCTCCATCTCTATTGCAACCCTCCCTAATCTCTTACTTAGACTGCTGCTTCCTAATTGGCTTCCCTGTGTTCACTTTTATCCCCGCCCCACGTAATCCATTCTCCAAATAGGACACAAACTTTTCAGTTGTACATGCACATGTCTCCCGAATATATGCATTATAAATGCACTAATAAACACGTACCAATGCTTTTCTTTGACATTAGCTAATATCTTATGGCCCAACACTGAGGTTATTAATTAACAACAGCTGTAATAAATCTGTATTTCTAATAGTCATCATGTTAATTTCTCATTTTTTGGCTTTCTTTCCCAAATCTGATTTTTTTTTTCTCTCAACTTTTTACAGTAGCTAAAAACAGCTTATACTGGAGTAGAAGTATCAGCTCTGCTAGTTTCATTTTGCTTTTACTTTGCAGGGATCTTTTTAAGGCATTTGTCCATTTTATGAGGGACCCACCAAACTCAAACCCACTGCTGTCAAGTTGATTCTGACTCACAGCAACCCTACAGGACAGAGGAGAACTGCCCCACAGGGTTTCCAACGCTGTAAATCTTTATGGAAGCAGACTGTCACATTTTTCTCCCCCAAAGCAGGGCGGTGGGTTCGAACCACTGACCTTTCGGTTAGCAGCCAAGTGTGTTAATCATTTGCACCCTCAGGACTCCTCACACACAGACAATAACAAGTGTTAGTGAGGATGTGGAGAAATTGCAACCTTCATATACTGTTGATGGGAATATGAAATGGTATAACCACTGTGGAGAACAATCTGGCATCTCCTCAAAAACTTAAACAGGGTTCTTATATGACCAAGCAATTCATTCTTAGGTATATACGCAAGAGAAATGAAAACAAGTGGAGAACAATCTGGCAGTTCCTCAAAAAACAGGTTCTCATATGACCAAGCAATTCATTCTTAGGTATATGCGCAAGATAAATGAAAACAAGTGGAGTACAATCTGGCAGTTCCTCAAAAAGTTAAACAGGGTTCTCATATGAACAAGCAATTCATTCTTAGGTATATATACGCAAGAGAAATGAAAACAAGTTTTTACAAAAACTTGCACAGGAATATTCATAGCTGCATTATTTGTAATGGCCAGAATGTAGAAACAACCCAAATGTTCATCAACTGATGAATGGATAAACAAAATGTAGCATATCCATATAATGGAATATTATTCATCCACAAAAATGCTTCAAGTACTGATACATATCACAATATGGGTGAACCCTGAAAACATTATGCTAAGGTAAAGATGCCAGTCACAAAAGACCACATACTATATGATTCCACTTATATGAAATTTCCAAAATAGACAAATCTATAAGAACAGAAAGCAGATTAGTAGTTGCCAGAAGATGGCTGAAGGGTGAGCGGGCAGTGGCTGGTGATGGCACAGGGTTTCTTTTTTGGGGTGATGAGAATGTTCCAAAATTAGACTGTGGTGACAGTTGGACAATCTTGTGAATATGCTTTAAAAAAACTGAACTGTATACTTTTAAATAAATGAATGTTATGGTATGTGAACTGTATCTCAATAAAGCTGCCAAACAAACCAACCTACAAATATAACCATCAGAAGATGTGCAAGGAGTCAGGAATCAGAGGAGGAAATGGACTGCACGTCTGGTTGCCTCCATGAACAACTGCCTCCTCTGCCTGAGACCAGAAGAACTGGATGGTGCCTGGCTACTACTGCTGATCATTTTGCTCAAAGATTTTACAGGAGAATCCTGATCAAAAGGGGGAAGAATGAGGAACAGAATTTCACATTCTTAATGGAATCCAGACTTTCTGGAGCCTTTGAGGCTGGATGAACCCTTAAAACTAATGCCCTGAGGTAATCTTTAAACCTTAAACTAAAACTATCGCGGGAAGTCTTCTTTGAACAGAAAAAAAAAAGCTCATCTTAATTAGTAAACTATATCTGCCTTAGCATTGTGCTCTTTTAAAGAAATAGGTGACACAAATTGACAACAGCAACTCAAAAGGCTGGATGGGAAGCTTAGGGGGCACTGAGTTTAAGATAATGGTGGTGGAATAATTTGAAAAAGGACAGCAAGAATGGTAGCACAACTTGAAGAATGTGATCAAGGTCACTGAATTGCACATGCAGAAATTGTTGAAATAGTATATCTTTGGCTGTGTATTAAAAAAAAAGATACTGTCACCTCATCAAATAAAAGTTCCCTTTATGAAAGTCTTTAAAAAAAAAAAGATCTTTACAGAAAAAAAAAAAACATTATTGAGAGAAACTAGAGAACTAAACAAAAAAGAGGGATAAGCGTGCATAGATTGGAAGTCTCAATACTGTGATGATGTCAATTTCCCCCAAATTGATTTTTGATTCAATGGAATCCTAATCAAAACCCCAGCAGGTACATGTAGGGGTAAGAAGAGGGGGTAGAAACTGACAGCTGATTCTATAAATTATACAGAAAAATATAGGGTGAAGAACAGTCAGGACAAACTTGAGGAACAAAGTTGGAGAATTTACTCTATTACCAAGTTATTGTAATCGAAACAATGTGTAAAGTGCAAGGATAGAAAGACAGATCAGTGGGATGGATTACAGTCTAGAAACTGACTCATGCATATATAATCACTTAATTTGTAATGAAGGTAACACTGCAAGACAGTACAGAAAAGCCAGACTTCAATAAACAGTACTGAGTCACCTGGATAGCCACAGAGAGCAAATTTTGACTCATGCCTCAAGGTAGCCACAAAAATTTCAGGTGGACTGTAGATTTAAATGTGAAATGTCAAAGAATAAAACTTTTAGAAAATGTATAAGAAAATAGCTTCATGATTTCTTAAATAGGAAAAACAAAAAACAAAAAAACTAACCATCAAAAAAAAGACTAGTGAATTGAACAATACTAAAATTAAGAACTTCCCTTCATCAAAAGACATCATTTCAAGAATGAAAAGGCAAACCATAGACAGGAACAAGGTATCTATAAAACACAATACTGACAAAGGATTCATATCCAGAATATACAAAGAACTACAAATTTAAAAAGAGAAAGAAAGGGGAGGGGGAGCGAGAGCCCAATTTAAAAAAGGGGCAAGAACTTGACACACACTTGGTGCTCAACCTCATTGGTCATCAAGGGAAAGCAAATTAAAACCACAATAAGATACTACTACATTTACACCAGAACGGCTAATTTAAAGAGACTGGCAATGTCAAATACTGCTAATGGGAGTATAAAATGGTACAATTATTTTGCTGAACAGTTAGGCAACATCTACAAAAGCTGAATACATGAATTCCAACTCATGACGACCTGGTGTGCGTCGAGTAGAACTGTGCTCCATAGGATTTTCAATAGCTGATTTGTTGAAGAAGACCTCCAGGCAGTTCTTCCAAGGCACCTTTGGGTGGACTCAAACGTCCAACCTTTTGGTTAGCAGCCAAGCGTGTTAACCATTTGCACTACTCAGAGACTCCCAAGCACCCCAAGAACCCAGCAATTTTACTCCTAGGCATACACTCAATAAAATGCATATATATATCAAAAGACGTGCAGAAACATTTATGACAGCATTATTTGCGTTTAACTTTTTTTTATTGATGTTACTTAATGAAGTTTACATTTCAAGTTAGTCTCCCATACAGAATTTTTTTTTTTTTACATTGCTATGAGACCCCAACCGCTCACCCCATTCTGCGACAGCACACTCCTCCCCTCCGCCCGATTCCCCATGAACATTCAACCAGCTCCTAACTCTCTCTGCCTTCCCCTCTAACCTCTGGACAAAAGCCGCCCCTTTGGTCTTTTATATCTACTTGTCTAAGAGGCACATTCTTCACGAGTTATCACTTTATGTCCTACAGTCCAGTCCAATCCCTGTCTGAAGAGTTGGCCTCGGAAATTGTTTTAGTTCTGGGGTGATGGAGAGCAGGGGCCACGCTTTCCAGGGCGCCTCCAGTCTTAATCAGACCATTAAGTCTGGTCTTCTTACTAGTATTTGAGTTCTGCATCCCATCGTTCTACTGCTCCATCAGGGACCCTCTATTGTGTTCCCTGTCAGGACGTTCACTGGTGGTGGCCGGGCACCATCTAGTTCTTCTGGTCTCAGGCTGATGAAGTCTCTGGTTTATGTGGCCCCTTCTGTCTCTTGGGCCAATACTTTCCTTGTGTCTTTGGTGTTCTTTGTTCTCCTTTAATCCAAGTGGTTGGGACCAATTGATGCATCTTAGATGGCCGCTTGCAAGCTTTTAAGACCCCAGACGCCACTCACCAAAGTAGAATGCAGAACATTTTCTTAATAAGGTTTATTATGCCAACTGACATAGATGCCCCCTGAAAGCATAGTCCCCAGACCCCGCATCCCTGCTACTGTCTCTCAAAGTGTTTGATTGTATTGAGGAAACTTCTTAGCTTTGGTTTAGTCCAGTTGTGCTGGCTTCCCCTGTAGTGTGTGCTGTCCTTCCCTTCACCTAAGATCATTCTTATCTACTATCTAGTTAGTGAATAACCCTCACCCTCCCTCCCCACCCCCGTAACCATCAAAGAATGTTTTCTTTTGATGACAGCATTATTTGTAACAGCCAAAAGCAGGCAACTCGGCCAGCAGCAGTAGGATGGATACACAGGAGAATGCATAAACTCTACTGCATACCACTCTTGCCCTTCCTCTCTAAACTTCTTCAGTTCCTCAAGCACACCAAGCTCTTTTGGACTTCACATATGTTCCCTCTGCCTGGAATGTTCTTCCTTTCTGTGCCCCATTTAATTTAATTAATATCTGCTCACGCTTTAGTCTCAGCTTAAACATTTCTTCAAGGAAGCCTTGTTTGAACATCTTAGACCAGGTTAGTTCTGTTTATGCTCTCTTAGAATCCTAATGCTTTCCCCCAAGGACTATCATTAAATAATTACTTGTGTAATTATCTGCTTAATGTCTGTTTTCCCACTAGACAGTACACAGGTGCTGACTCATCTTGCTTCCCCCACCAGAGAGCATGCAGGAACTTCTTGTCCTGTCAGGTACACAGTAGGTACTTAATAATTATTTGCTGAATGAGTATTTGAAGCTGTCCCACACATGAATTTAGGGTTTTTGATCTAGATGAATTATAAATTACAGTCTGGTGACAATGTGCAAATGAAAAACTGAACCACTGACAGTGACCTTTGAGGAATCATAGAAGACATGTCAGAAAACTAACCTGTGTAAATAGCATTACAATATTTTTAAAAATGATGAAGATGGACTGTGCACACTACAGACTGGTTAACCAAAAACCAAACCAGTTGCCATCATGTTGACTCCAACTCATGGCAACCCTGTGTGTGTCAGAGTAGAAGGGTGTTCCACTGGGTTTTCAATGACTTATTTTTCTGAAGGAAATCACCAGGCCTTTCTTCTGAGGTGCTTTAGGGTACCCCTAATCCTTAGTAAAACTTCCAAAATGATTATTAAAGGAATAATTGATAAGCACTGAGAAAACTATAACCACTGGTGCTAGAAAAGGTTCACTACGTGTTGTCACCAGAATATAGTGGCTCCTCAAAGAGGTCTATATCCTAATCCCCAGAACCTGTGAATATGTTATATAGCAAGACAAGGGGGAATTAAGGTTGCCAATGGAAGTAAGGTTGCTAATCAGCTGACCTTACAATAAGAAGATTAGCCTGGATTATCCAGGTGGGCCCAATGTAATAACCCCACTGCCATCAAATCAATTCCGACTCAGCAATTAAATATGGAAGAGGGAGGCAGAAGGTCAGAGGGAGATCTGGAGATGCTGTACTGCTGGCTTTGAAGATGAAGGAAGGTGAGCCAAACAACGAAGGTGGCTTCTAGAAGCTTGGAAGGAGGTCAGTCCGAGGACAGCCCAATGGCCATGGTTTCTCCCTGTCTCTCCCTCTGCTAGTGTCCCTGAGCTTTGAGGAACAGACCAAGGCTCACCCTGAGGCCTGATGTTCTGCCCAGATAAGCAGCAGGGCTGTGGAGATAAAAATTCAATCCAGGAGGCTCTGGCTGGTGCCTATGATGAGCCATGGATCTCCTTGGGTTGTTAAGCTGAAAAATCTACAGCCATGCTTAACCTCAAGTACCCCTGGAGTATAACTTCCTTACATTAAGCCAGAAAATCTGCAGCTGTGCTTAACTCAAGTGAGTCACATGACCCCTGGAGCATAAAACAATGTGGGTACAAGACTTTGGGGTGCCTCGCCTATAGCGCAATGTGAGGCACTGTGGAGCAGTCTCCATCCTGCTCGGACAGCTTTCTGAGCCCAGGAGGGACCAGTTCACCATGAATCTGTTCCTGTTGTTTGCTGTCTGCTCCCTGTAATGCACGGTTTTCACTTGGCCAACACTGTGTAAGTGTCTCCCGTGTGGGACTCAACTGGACCAGATGGATGTAGCACCCGTGGTGGGATTACTGCTACTGGCTGGGGCCCTTATCGTAGTAGTCTTGTGACTGTTTGGGATCTTGGGACTGCCTTTGAGGTAACCTTCATGTGCAACATGAAGCTGGAAAAGACAAGGAAACGGATTCTCCGTAGGGCCTCCAGAAGGAACGCAGTTTCGTCAACACTTCTACTTTAGCCCGGTGAGACCCATTTCAGACTTCTGACCTCCAGAACTGCATTTGTGTTGTTTTAAGCCACTAAATATGTTAAGCCACTAAATTTGTTACAGTGGCAATAGGAAACTAACTCACTATGGTTAAATCATTAAAGATTAGTTTCTTTTCCTCCCTTGGCATGGTGCCTAACTTGGCAGATCAGAAATACAGGATAAAAATGTCTTTATACTTCTTTCATCAAAGCACTCGATTATTTCTTTTACGTATATCATAAGAAATATGAGCCAAATGCAAAGTGAATTAGAAAACTCCATGAAACACCCTCCTTCCATGAGTGCTGATTAATGAAGTAATTTCAACTACCTTAGAAAGATTTTTGCAGCACACCACAACGGTCTGTTCATTCATACTCTTCGATACTTTTATCAATAACTTAGAGCAGAGATTCTTAACCCATGGACTACTTGGGGCATCAAGAGGCATCTGAACCTTCTAAATCTTATTAAAAATCTTGTGTATGTCTACATAAAATGTCCGCAACTTTCACTGAAGTCTTATAAGAGGATCTATAACTCCCAAAGGTTAAGAACCACTGACTTAGCTAAAGTTGTACAAAGTATGCTCATCATATTCACAGGTGATGATACAAAGCTGCTAGAGAGAGTAAAGGCTGTGGATGACAAAACAGGATTCAAAAAACATCCTGAAAGGCTGAAAGAACAGGCTGAATCTAGCAAAGATAAAATTATACAGCTTAGGAGCAGCTTCTATGAAAAAGACTTAGAAGGTTTAATCAACAGTAAGCTCAGTATGAGTCAGTGATGAGGGCTACCAAAATAACTCATATGACTTTAGGCATGTGTCCAGAATGATGAAAAAAGTAGTTCCATTCTCCTCCACACTGGTGTAACCAACTCCCTTTTAGTGGAATACAGACAAATGCATTCTAAGCAGAGAAACTAGAGTGCTGAAGAGGTTTAAGATACCATGTTACCTAAGAATGGTGGAAAGAAATAGGGACATAAAGCCTACAGTCAAAGGATTTGAGTTAGATGAAAAAGTTTACTACTGCCTACAGATATAACCTTTTTTTTCCCCAGCTGAGAAAAAAGACCTTCTAACATTCAGAGTTTTCTGGAGATGGACATTGTCGATTTTTGTCACTGAGTATGTTTAACCTTGAGCTGTACAATCATCCACCAAGAATGCTGAAGCCTCAGATGGGCAGCTAGACTTGATGATCACTGATGACCATTAAGTTCTATGATAGTATAACTCCTCTCCCATCCTCCATCTGTCCCTTTAATTGGCCAAGATATAGAACCAAAGAACCACAGAACTTCATTAATATGGCAAACACTGTATGGGGGGGGGGGAGGGTAAAGGGTAGAGGTGGGTGGGATGCCAGCCAGAAGGTACACATTATAAAGAATACTTAGTAAGCCTGAGGACAAGCTGAAAGAAGATAAGAATGGCTTCAGCAAAGTGAGCAAGGGTAAAGATGAATGGCCTGAAGGAGTGAGAGGCTGGAGCTAGAACAAGAAGTAACTTGTATGCCACAGTAAAGAGTTCAAATTTCCATTCTAAGGACAATGAGAAGTCACTAAAGGGGTTTAAGCAAGGAGTGACATGACTGGTTGAAGCTTCAAGATTATTCTGGCTACCGCAAGGGAAAAAATTGATGGAAGTTGAGAGAAGAAGTAGAGACTAAGAAAGACAAGATAAGAGAAGGTTGGCCTGGACAAAGGTGGCAGCAGTGAAAATGGCAAGCAATAGACAGATGTATCCTGAAGGTGGACTGTGGAGGATGGACTAGATGTGGAACATGAGGAGAAGAATCAAGGATGTCTCCTAAATTTGTTTAAATAACAAGGGTGGACAATGATGCCATTTACTGAGATGGGGAAGATTGGAGACTGGTGGTAGCAGACAGGGAAGGGAAAAAGAATCAAGGTCTCCATTTTAGGCTTATCAATTTGGAGATGACCTTGCAATGTTAAGTAAAGATACCAAGTAAGCAGTTGAATGTATGACTCTAGAGCTCCAAGAAGACTAAGCTAAAAGTAAAGCTACAAGAAGAGATAATGAGAGGCATATGGAAGATATGAAATTGTTGTCTCAGAGAGTAGCCTTACTGTTTCTTTACAAGAAAATACTGTTGGATTACTGGGTATCGTTAAGTCCCCATTTAGTTTTGCTTAAAATTTATTATATCAAACCTTGGTTATCTGGGTTCTCAAGGATTTTCTCCAGCAACATTCAGCTGCTTGGCTCTGAGCATGGAGATAAATGGCAGATGGTTCATCCAGGATGGAGGTTTTGCCCAGTGAGTGTGACAGAGGAACAGAGGAGGGAAAAGGTGATTATCATGAAGAATCACGGAATCTACATAAAACAAGGTAAGAAGTGAGAAGGGGCCTAAAAGATAGCTTACTCTAGCCAATGGGGCCAAGTGAACAGGAACACAATTCAATTAATGGTGAGGGCTTATCACACTGGACTGGGGAGAGAGAGAGTTGCCAGGGAAAGGGGAATCACTATAAGGCCTGGCAATGAAGTAGCTACTGTAATAAAAAACTATTATTATTAGGGTCCATGCTGTTAGACCTGTTTATCAAATAAAATCATTTAATTCAATGGCAGTGTTTCCTGGTTTTGCAGTTTAACCTGATTGCCGTCGAGTTGATTTCGACTCATAGCAACCCTATAGGACAGAGTAGAACTGCCCCATAGAGTTTCCAAGGAGCATCTGGTGGACTTGAACTGCCAACCTTTAGGTTAGCAGCCATAGCACTTAACTACTACGCCACCAGGGTTTCTATCTGCAGTCTAATAAATCAGTGCTTATTAAGCAGAAGACTTCCTAAGATATTGCTTAGTGCCTGCAGGATCCTAAATTACACGTGTATCACTGGAGTTGGAGGAGATGTTGGGAAAACGGGCTTTTTCAAATGGGAAATAATGAGAACAGAATTAGTTTGCAGTGAGCAATGAGGAAAGAGTGTGAATCTTACTGCACATCTTGTTGAAAAAAACCAACTCATCCAATGGCTTACAATGAAATGCACCTGCCCCATTCACCCTGCCCAAGCCCCTAGAGGCAACCCACTTTTAAACTGTCTGCATTTAGTTCTTTTGGTGGTCACCTTCCACAGTACTAAAAAGACTTACAGTATTTTGGTTCGTTAACTTTAGACATCATCTGTGGATTTATGATGTCACAAATTAGGATTTTACTCATAGTATGCTTTTCCATCTCCCTTCTCTTCTGACTTTATTATCTCATTATTTTCCTCAGTGGTTAAACCTTTCCAGTTTCAGTGACTAATATCTCTTGAATCCTTACTCTGTGAGATGAAGATACTAGCTCCCTCACTCATCCAAACATCTCTTTTCTCTCTTCCATTTCTCCACTTTTGTTATCTATTTATATTTGCATATTCTTAAGGTTGATAGCATTTATTTCTGCTCTGTAACTATAATGAAGTCTTCCATGCTTTAACTACAAATTGATTCTAAGCAGTGAAAACCAATAAAAACATGAATATCATCACCATATAAAGAGAACTCAGAAAAGTCAAGTCCTATGTTATTGCTGATGTTGTTGCCATCGTGTTGATTCTAACTCAGGTGACCCCATGTGTGCAGAGTAAAACTGCTCTATAGGGTTTTCAAGGCTGTGATCTTTTAGAAGCAGGTCACCATGCCTGTCTTCCGAGGCGCCTCTGGGTGGGTTTGAACCACCAACCTTCAGTAAGTAGTCGAGCACTCAACTGTTTGTGCCACCCAGGGACTCCTAATGCTATGCAAGCATTCCATTTCCTTCTCTAGGATTCACTAACTACTCCAAATCATGCCACATTTTAGCTTGCTTCATATTTCTACCAAGCATTCTTGTCTAGTTTTGTGTCCTGGAGTTCTTCTTACTGGTAGGAAAAATGACCTTTTCAACATACTCCTAGTATCTACCAGTTTCTTAGTCTAACCACTGCTTGGAATTCATTCCATTCTTCTTCTCGATCTTTCTTTCAGAGTACGACTTTTTTTTTCCCTTTTCCCCCACAAGGAAGTTTTTCCCCCACTTTTGTACTGAAAATAGTAATTTCAAAAAAAGAAACTATCACCCATGATCCAGTCAACATAACACAACCACTTTTATTTTTGCATGACTCTGAATCCTTGACCACTATAAACAAACTTAACACAACTGCAGTCACAGTTCAATCACTTTATATTTAAATTTGTTGCACATACACAACTTTCACAATGATCCTTTTAATGACTGTGTAACAGTCCACTGAATGGACATATCATAATTTATTAAATCTACGTGGAAAGTCATACAAATGAGTGGTTAAAGTATGGATGTTATAGTCAGACAGACCTTGTCAAGTCCCAGCTCTGCCAAAATCCCAGCACCACACAGCTAATGAGTTACCTCACTACCTTTAATTCATACAACACTCATTACCCAGTGCCACCTTACTATGTTCCAAGTACCACAAAAGTACTGAGTATACAAAAGTGAACACAAGAGCACATACAATATTATGTTTCTAATGGGATTCAAACTAACTACAACACAGTTTGTATAGAAAAAAACTAATGGTATAAATGAGCCTTTAATAAGTATCAACAAACTTTTTCTTAAAGAGCCAGAGAGTAAATATTTTAGGCTTACAGGCCATATAGGCTCTGTCATAACCATTATGACTGCCGGTGTTGCATGAAAACAGCAAAAAACAACATGTAAACATATGGGCATGACTGTGTTCCCATTAAACTTTGTTTACAGTAACAGGATGCCAGCCCCTAGGCAAGCTATAGTTTGCAACCACAGCACCCACCTGTAAGTTGAAGACAGCCTGCAGTCTTTTATAATGGCTTGCTCTAGTTGTATTCATCCAGACGAGGTGGTCTCCTCAACAAGACTACCACATTCTCTCAGGCAGAAATCATAGCATGTCTTTTACTCGCACCCCAAGACTAGCCTAACACTAAGCACAGAGTAGGTGATTATTAAGTACTTTTCTGATTTATTTCATTTGACTTGATGTTTGAAGGGTTCCCTTTGTTCTACTCAAAATTGCCTCCAACAATAAAGAAAACTACACTATTACAATTGATGGAAAGTAATGACTATCTAGTGCATAAAATGCTCTAAGAATGATAAAACAAATAAATGTTGATGATCTGGAAAGAAAATTTAATAGTTTCATTTTGTAAATGAGTCAAGACTGTTATACTTAATAGAACTAGCCCTGGAAGACAATCCATTCATTCCACTGATGCAAACCTTGCCCAAAACACTACTGGCCTTCCTCTTTGAGAATTATCTAAAGAAAAAGCTCACAACCACATAAGAAAATAAATTTCTTTCTTTTCTAGTTTCTTTCTCTCTCTTTATTTAAACAAAACTCTCATTACCTTGCTTAGGCAGTCACCTTATTCACCACAACTGCCTCTAAATAACTTACGACTGTCAAAATTCACATCTACCTAGAAAAGAGAAAGAGTTGATATATTGCAGATATTCTTAAATTATTCAGTCAAAAAACAAATTCTAAAAATGTTTAATGTTTTCATTACTGCATACTGTGTGTGGGTGGGGGGGGAGGTGAAACTAAGAAAAAAATTAGTAGGAGTATGCAGTCCAGATTTGGTTTTTAAAAAAATCACCTGCATAGCATCTCCCAATGTGACTGATTTGAAAAAAATTCCACTCTCAACAGCAGGTTTGTTTAAAAAGATTTGTCTCATTACTTTTCAATAACACCTTGTTCAAGGTAAAAGGGATCTGAGAGGCCATTTACTCTCATCTTCCTTCAAATGAAAAAATCCCTTTTACAGCATTCTTGGCAAAACGATGCTCTGTAGTTTGTTCATCATTTAAAACTCATATTTAGAATGAAACATAAACTAAATGTGGTTTTGGCCTATATGAAGTGGGACCACTGCACTCTAGATCCAGACACCCAATGCAGCACAAGGTCAGACAGGGC
The DNA here is from genome assembly GCF_000243295.1 of Trichechus manatus latirostris. Taxonomy (NCBI): domain Eukaryota; kingdom Metazoa; phylum Chordata; class Mammalia; order Sirenia; family Trichechidae; genus Trichechus; species Trichechus manatus. The sequence goes on from NW_004444117.1 coordinate 3,205,404, forward strand.
AAAGTTAGTGGGGGCTCACAGGCTTTGTCGTGTGACATAACAGCTAAGCCTTATCTCCCCTCACCTATACCTACGCAGGTGATTTTTTTAAACCCAAATCTGGATTATATATTCTTTCCTAATTTTTTTTTCTTAGTTTCAGTCCATCGTTCTACACAGTGAAGTCTTAAGAATCCTGACCTTGTCTTTCCAACGTATCAGTTAAATATCCATGTCTTTCTCAAGATCACTGGCACAGCAAAGACCTTCAAAATATGAAGAATACCAGGAGGAAAAACTGGAGGCAGCAAGTATAGACAACACTTTTGAGAAGCTCCGCCATAAAGAGAAGCTGAGAAATGGAGTGGCAGCAGGTTGGAGATTTGAGGGGAGGAGTGTTAAGTAGGTTTTTTTTTTGTTCTTTTTTAATGGTAGAAATATTTATATGCTAATAAAATTATCCAAAAATGAAAGGAAAATATGGCCTCTGAAAATACTTTCTAAACTGTAAAGTTCAAAATAAATATAATTTATATATATCTCCTTTTTCTTCTTGCCTGGTTATTTCCATTTACATCAAAATTCAGTTTTTAGTGCCTCTAGCTCCTTGTGAATTCTTTCCTTTCAGAGTCTCTCTGCTCCCCAGATCATAGCTACTTTTTCTCCAAATATTTAAAAATCTCTAACTATGCCCAGTAGTCCCCTGCCTTTGCCATACCTGACGCTTTTTCACCCAAGGTCTTGTTTTCAACACACTGATAATTCTTCACTATTTGTCAAAATATTAAAAGCCAATTTCAGGTTTAACAGATTTATACATATATATTATACATATAAACCTAAGCCTAGTTTTTTTTTTTTTTTTTTTAATTTTATTGGATCCTGACAGTCAGCAAGATGGCAAAAAAGTGTTCTCATGTGGTAAAACTGTTCTCTAAGGCTGTAACAATCCTGAAAACTTCTATGCAAGGCAAAAAGGGGCTGACTGGACCAAATTCTTCCCACCAGCACATCTGCAAACATAATTACATCATCTATACAGGGCCTTCTCCTCTCCCAACCCCCACTTCAGACTCAAACAAAAACTTAGTGTGAGCACACATAAAGCACATTTACCATGTCTGCACCACAGGAAACACTAGCTAGTCTGCAAGGCAAAGTTGTTAAACATTTTGTTTCTAGTTCTAAGCATACCTCTGATTAAGTTTGAGTAAATTAGTGCTAAGAAAGCAACTGTGAGCTGAGCATAAATACAAGACATGCTCCTTCAAAACCCCATTTCTAAAAATTATCAGCAAAAATAAAAAACAAATGAATCTCCACTCAACAATGCATTCCACTTAATGACAAAGTATATGTTTTCAAAGCATAACACTTATTTACGATGTATATTTATACTTTATATAACATACTATATCAAATTTAACAGTCTCCAAAATGTACTTTCTAAATACCAAAGCGCCTAAGGAAAAAATGGCCATATGTGCTTTCAAAAGCACAGGACGATTAAACCTTACTCAATAAATTCATATATGCTTAACCAATAGGGGCAATGCAAAATAAGAAAGTTTCCACTTTCACAAGTAAGTCATATATTTAAAATGAGCCCTCACCTTAAGTTCATTTCTACCCAATTCTTACCCTTAAAATGAGTTTTCATTAATTTCACATCTATTGACCACACCTTTTTTTGAGTCAGGAGTTCCGTCTCATAACTTTCTTTTTTTGTAATTTGAACATCACTTAGCTTAGCGTCAACAACACAGAGTAAGTCCTCAAAAAACATGAAGAATTCTCTTCAACTTAAAATTATAAAAGCATAAAAATCATAACTGGAATGTAGTATTTTTTCTTAAAATATAAAATTTTTAAACTCACTAAACCAAGAATATTATAATGTAAAACACCCAGATTTCCTTAAACATGGACAATTTAAAGAAATTTCTACACCATTCTTGTTTTGAAAATACGTTCCTAAATTCCTGCTGCAAATTCAGGAAAAAAGGTCTTGAATTTCACATAAAAATTTACACAGAACGATTTACAATATACAATTAAGCCTATAAGACCCCCACTAGAACGCAAGCCCCACGAAGACAGAAATTTTTACCTGTTTTGTTCACTATTGTTGCCCTCTCTTCCCCCCAGTGCCTTGAATGGTGCTTGGCACACAGTAGGATTTCAATCAGTACTGCTAGAATGAGTGAATAGATATGTGAGGACCCCTTAGTAAAAGCCAGACTCAAACCACCTGTAGGCTCCCACCACCAACACCATGAGAAAACCTAGAGCAATCCATGTCGTACAGATAAAAATAGTTTTAGAGAATGGAGTACCTAGGTGTTGCAAATGGTTAACGCACTCCCGGCTGCTAACCAAAAGGTTGGCGGTTTGAGTTCACCCAGAGGTGCCTCAGAAGAAAGGTTTGGTGGTTTACTTCCAAAAAATCAGCCACTGAAAACCCCAGGGAGCACAGTTGTACTCTGACACGCAAGGGGTCGATATGAGTCAGAATCAACTCAATGGGAACTGGTTTTAGAGCACCAAGTAAAAGAAATGGAGAGAAGCTAAAGGAAACTGACCTCAGACTCAGCCTTCACACATACTGCCCTAATTTGTTCATTTTGTTGCAGCCACCAATTTAGAGACTCATTTAGGTTAGCAAAGTCTCTTCATTTAAGAATGCAGAACTACTTAAATCTCTCAAAAACCTTACAAGGAAAATACGCCATCGTTCCATTTTATAAACAAGAAAACTGAGGCTAAGCAGCCAAGTTACTCTCCCAGTGTCACAGAGTATACATACAGCACAGGTAGACTCAGAATCTTTAATTCTACAATGTTACTTCCCCAGTTGAAAGGGACTAATTTTCACCCACACATCGGTACACATTAGTTCCTAATATCCTTATCAAAAGATGGGGCTTTTGTTTGGTGTGACAGGCAAGCAAACAAGTCTTTTTAGCACAAAGAACACTTTGGAGGCAAGAACCTAAAGTGAGGGCCATGGATTTGGGGTGCCTGAAGGAAGCAAGCTCCAAAGACAAACCACAGATTTCAAAACACTGAACAGGGCCAGCTCTTGCTCCAGAACAGCTTGCCTCTCTTCCTCTTCCTACCCTTCCACGTGACCCTCACGTTTCTCCACACCAGAAAATAGGCTGCCATTGTTAGTGCCATAGCTTGGCAACATTATGTGTCCCAACCACTGTGACTGGCACAGAGCAGGCACGAAAATATTTACTGAATGAACGAAATACAGAGTTGTTTCTGCGGGCAAGCTGTGACCCTAACTGCCACTTTTAACAAAATGGAGATGAGAAGTACACCTTAAGCACCTGATTACTGGTGTAAAAATGAACTTTTAAAAGGCTGGCCTAAGTTGGGGATGGGCTACAGTGTAAGCTTCATGTGCTTCATTTTCTTCAGCCAGATTGCCTCCAAGAAAAAAATAGTTTGCCACTTTAGCATACAAATACAGATCTCAGGAGCATGTTTTCATATTTTAGAGTGTAAAAACACCATTACCTTATTTAGGTTGCCCAGTTTAGGTTATCTTAACAAGAATAGCAGGTTTTAAAAAAAATCCTCTCTCAGCCTTCTCAGAGTGAGAGTGGGGGTGGAAAAGACAGCAGACATTCTCCAAAAAGTTCACAGTGTGCCACGAACAAAAATACATACTTCACGATGCGGAAAAAGTTTCCTTAACAACATGACCAATAATTTATCCAAATATATATATTTTACGCTAAACAACTAAGTGAACAGAGACCATGCCTATAGGGAAGGCATCAGGGTAAGCCAAATGGCTTCAAAGTCAATTACTGAAAAATGTACCTATTTCTCCCTTGGTTGGCACCCGTGACCTAAGGACTTGGCTACTAGCTCCAATTGGTATCAGATTCTTCACAATGTGAGATTTTCTGGATCATGTTACAGTAAAACTACTGGGGCAGAACTAGAGCAAAAGCAACAGGGAAGATGCCCATTTTCCTCCTCCACCCCTCCTCCCATTTGCCACTTAAGAAAAACGGCACGTTTTTACGTTCGAAAAGGCCTCATCCTTGCAGATTCAATGCAGTGTTAAATCTGTGATTTCGGGAACAAACCTGCTGATTCCAAAACACAGGTTAAGATCTCATCTACCATGAATTAGTTTTGCGCTTTCCCACTACCTTCTTTGTCTGAGCTGTCCCTGAAACGCGCAGTTCAATGCCCTCCTGTAAACAACCTGCCTAAACGAAAAAAACAATGTTCTAAGTCTTTAAAACAAGGGACAAAACCCAGTAACGCTTCTGGAGCCTTACTCCCAACTGTGAGCAGGCCGGGATCTACCCCGAGGAAACCTCGACCCGGGGACCACCAGCCGGGTGGCGCGGAGCTGGAGTGCCTGGGCTCGGGCGGCGAGACCCCCCCAGACGGCGCTGCCACCCCCGCGCGCCAGGCGCCCGTGTGCGCGGGGACTCCTACCCGCCGCCGCTCCCGGCGGACACTCACCTCCGTGAATGGGCAGCGGCGCCAGCACCTGGCCGCGGACCTCGGCCTTCGGTGAGTCGAGCCCGTAGCGCCCGCGGTCGATGCGGAACGTGAGCGGGGCGCCGCGGCCGGGTTCCTGCACCGTCACGTTGATGAGCGCCGTGTAGTACTCCTGGCTTGCGTTGTCAGCCCGAGCTGGCCACAGGCTGCATGTCAGTAGCACAAGCGCAGCGAACCGGGCCGGGCCCGCCCGCGCCGCGCCAG
>NW_004444117.1:3210311-3221992 GCF_000243295.1 Trichechus manatus latirostris
GGCTGCCCGCGCCGCCCTCACATCCGCGGCCCGCCCGCGGGGGTGCGCCCATGAGCCCCTTGGCGAGGACGGCGGGTCAGGCCGCGCGTGGTCGTTTCCTCGGGGCCCCCCGAGGGCTGTGGGGACAGCCCCTCTCCATCCCCCGGGGTCGGCCCTGCCGAGTTTGCGGGGGGGCTCCTCGTGGGGTGGGGCGGCTCCGGGAGGACGTGCCCGAAAGACGGTCTATGGAGCACAAAGTCCGGCTAGCCGGGCGGCCGACCCCGCCGCGCGCTCGCCGCCGCCGCCCCACCTTCCTCCCGCCGCCAGCCGAGCAGCAACACGCAGGCCTGAGGCGCAGCCCCGCCCCCACGCACATGCGTGCGAGGCCCTGCCCGCTCCCGCCCGCCTGCACGAGGGCCGGAGGAGGGCGGGTCCCCAGGTTACTGGGCTTGTTTATCCATCAGGCTTGGTAAGGCACGGGGTCCGTTGTCTGGGAGCTTTTCAGGGATCTACCAAAACGTTTGACAGCAGAGTACAAAAGAAAAAGACCCTAAAACTTTAATCATTATGTTATTGTTACTATCTATGAGATTCCTAATAAACTTCGGTCTGTATGCGTGTGTCTCTTCTAGGTATATCATATTAATGGGAGCTTACAATATTTGTCCTTTTGTGTCTGATTTATTTCACTCAGCATAGTGTTTTCATGATTCATCCATATCATAGTATATATCAGGATGTCACCTTTTATGGCTTAGTAATATTCCATTGTACAGATATGCCACATTTTGTTCACCCATACATTTGTTGATGGATACTTGGGTTGTTTCCATCTTTGGGTATGGTGAATAATGCTACAATGAATATTGGTTCATAGGCGTCAGTTTGAGTCTCTGCTTTCGAGTCTTTGGGGTATATATGTTGTGCATTGGTGTACAAGTATTGTGAAATATATTTTTACCACAATAAAAAAATGAGGCAACCACCAAAAAATGCCTATGACATCTAACATTTCAGCGGGAGAATTGCAAATCATATAATTGACATGGTGGGCAGGTCTCTGTAAATAAGAGTACCGAGAAACTGCAGGGCCACCTGAGTGGCTGAGAAGTACCTGTACAGGCTAGATGAAAGTCCCTAGAGCCCAGGAGAAGAAGAAAATTGTAGTGAGGCCCCACAACCACCCTTCACCACACACTCAGGCCATGTCAGTTAAAACTATGCACCATCCTAAAGCATAAACCATGGGAAAGGATGGGCCTAGCTTCAGGTGTGGCTGGATCTAGAAGCTTATAGGATATTGGGCCATGTACTCATCATTCTGGGAAGGTGAGGCGTAAGGATAGCTTCTTCTGATCAGCCAGGCATGGGTCTTCTGACTCCTGTGGTAGGAAGGGAGTGGAGTGAACCTTCAGCAACCAAATGTACTGAGAATCCAGGAGAAAGGTGGCTTTCCAAAGGAAAACTGAGTATGGATGCAATACAAGCTAAAACATCAGATGTCCTCCAGTGACTCTTTAGTGAATTCCTTCACAATTTCTCCCTCTAGTTCCCTCCATCTTACCCCCACTACCTGGCCTGGCCTGTTGAGACTGGCTTTTACTCATTTGCTTGCCTTCAGGAAGTTCAGCCTCAGACCAAAGCAACTGAGCCCCACCCTCAACCTAGCCCTGAAAGAGGGCTCCATTCTAGTCCTGGATCCAAGGTATCCATGCTCCAGGCACCCAAGCTCATTGCCACCAAGTCAATTCTGACTCATAGCAACCCTATACGACAGAGTAGAACTGCCCCAATAGGGTTTCCAAGGAGCAGCTGGGGGATTCAAACTGCCGACCTTTTGGATAGCAGCCAAACTCTTAACCACTGCGCCACGAGGGCACCCCAGTCCCTAGAATTCTCTGCCCAAACAGCCTGGGCCACTTCTAGGTCCTGAATGGGGCTCTTCTGCCAGTGGGGTCTCCAGGATCGGCTCCTCTCCCTTGGCATGCCCTGGCCCAGCCTCTGTCCTGAAGCTCTCATGCTCTCTGCTCTCATAAACACATTACTGTTGGGTCGATTCCAACTCATGGTGACCCCATGTGTTACACAGTAGAACTGAGCTCCATGGGGTTTTCTTGGCTATAATCTTTAGGGAAACAGATCACCAGGACTTTCTATCAGTGTGCCGCTCTGTGGGTTCAAACCACCAACCTTTCAGTTCGAGGCCAAGAACAAACCATTTGTGCCACCTAGGGATTTTGACTGTCACTAGAGTCTTTCAAAGAATGGAGTGTCCATGCCCCCTGACATGAGAAGTGATTATAGAGGACACAGATCCTGTTGCTGTTGAATCAATTCCGACTTATAGTGACTGTCATGGATTGAATTACATCCCCCTGGGCCATGATTCCTGGTATTGTGTGACTTTCCTATATGTTGTAAATCCTGCATCTACGATGTTAATGAGGGAAGATGGGTGGCAGTTGTGTTAGGAAGGCAGGACTCAATCTTCAAGATTAGATTGTGTCCTGAGGCAATCTCTTGAGATATAAAAGAGAGAAGTGAGCAGAGAGACAGGGGAACCTCATACCACCAAGAAAGCAGTGCCAGGAGCAGAGCGTGTCCTTTGGACCCAGGGTCCCTGTGCTGAGAAGCTCCTAGTCCGGGGGAACATTGATGAGAAGGCCGACAGAGAGAGAAAGACTTCCCCTGGAGCCGATGTCCTGAATTTGGACTTTTAGCCTTCTTTACTGTGAAGAAATAAATTTCTCTTAGTTAAAGCCATCCACTTGTGGTTTTTCTGTTGTAGCAGCACTTGACGACTAAGACAGTGACCCTATAGGACAAAGTAGAACTGCCTCAAGGCAGTAGGGTTTCCAAGGAGCAGCTGGTGGATTTGAACTGCTGAACTTTTGGTTAGCAGCCATAGCTCTTAACTACTCCACACCTGTTAAATTAGGTGGGATAAGGCAGCTCTCTTTAAAGCCATCTTTTGGCCCTGAATCTGTCAAGGAGAAAGTCGCCATGCTAGAGCGCCTTGACCCCTTTTCTAGTGTGTGCCCGTCTCCCTTCTAAACAGAGTGGTACAAGGTCTCAGTACACAGCTTCAGCAGATGCTGGCATTGAGGCTGATCTTAATACTGCTACTATATTTGAGGGTTTAATCGTCTTTAAGGAGCGCTAGTGGTACAATGATTAAGTGCTCGACTGCCAACTGAAAGGCTAACATTTTTAACCTGCCTACCAGATCTGTAGGAGAAAGACCTGGCCATCTGCTTCCATAAAGACTATGGCCTAGGAAACCCTGTGGGGCAGTTCTACTCTGTCACATGGGGTCACGATGTGTTGAAAATTGACTCAACGGCCCCTAACAACAATTGTCTTTAATTTTTATGGAGGCAGTTCCTTTAGGCTAAGAGATTTTCCACTTAGAGTAGTGATACAAGCTACTTTTAAAATATTTATTTAAGTTAAAAAAAAAAAGTGACTTGATTAAAATTAAGGAAACAAAAGCGTAGGTGGACTTGGCTATGATAAATACCATGAAGTACATGTGCAGGGGTCCTAGTCAGGCCACACTGGCCTGAATGAGCTGCTGGCTTGGAACAGGCCTTCAGGGCCTGGCCCCTCCCAGGGCAGCCTGGCCAGTGCCTCTCTCCTCCACGGGGCGATTTCTCTGACTCTGCAAGTCTGTTTACCTGCCTCTGCTCCCATCTCTCAGCCCCAGCTCAAATTACCATTCTTCTGTAGCTCTAGCTTGCAGCCTCCCTGATCTAGGCCCTGGCAAGGGCTTTGGCCCTCCAGGAGCTCATCTGCCTCCTCTGTGAGCAATGTCTACCTTCCCAGGGACATGAACGAGGTAATTGTGTGTGTAAAGCACTCAGCATAGTGCTTATGGGCTCCAGGGATCAGAGCCCAAGCTGGGCCCCAGGCAGTGTTGGACACCTCAGAAGATCTTCCAGATTTCCCCAAGCTACCTCTCCCTCCTCCTCCTCCTTTTTCTTCTTAGATGGCACAAATCCAAGCAAGGCTATCTTAGTTTTCTAGGGCTACTGTAACAAAAAATACCACAAGTGGGTGGCTTTAAAGAACAGAAATCTATTTCCTCACAGTTTGAATGCTGCAGGTGCAAATCCGGGTGTAGGCTCTAGGGTAGGATCCTTAACCCTATAGGTAGCCCCAGGCGTTCCTTGATGTACTTTGGCTGCTTGCAGATATATCTTCACATGGCATCTATCCCCTCCATCCCCCCTGTGTGTATCTATGTCTATTTTGCTGTTTTTATAAGATTCCACTCAGAAGGGATTAAGTTTAGGACCTATCCTACTCAAGTATGAATGACCTCATTAACATAACAAATGAAAACATGTATTTTCAAACAAGGTCATGTTTACAGGTACTGCAACATAATTTTTTGGGGGGACACAATTCAATCCATAAAAAAAGCCCAGCTGTTATTTTATTATTTACATGTTCCCATTTATCCCATTCCTCACTTTCATCCCCTGCCCTATAGAAACCATTCTAATGTGCTTAATGTGTCTTTTGTTTGTGTTCTTATCAAATGTGTCTGGCTGTTTAGTGTATATGTATTTTTAAATTATTAAACAGTATTGAGTTATAGATGTCATTCTGTTTCTCACTTTCTTCACCTAGTACTATGTTGTTGTTCTTACCTTTTTTCACATTTATTAAATGTTTATATTGAAATATATCTCTAATAAAGTGCAAAGATCTTAAGTGTACAGCTCAGCAGATGTTTACTAAGTGAAGACACCATTGTAACCACCATTAAGATCAGGATGGAGAACATGACCAGCATCCCTGAAGCTTCTCTGGGCTTCTCAGTCATTCTTGTTGTTATGCTGTTAGTTGCCATCAAGTTGGCTCCAATTCATGGTGACCTAGTCATTACCACGCCACTGTTATGATTTCAGTTACCATATGTCTTAGTCACTTAGTGCTGCTCCAATAGAAATACCACAAGTGGATGGCTTTAACAAAGAGAAGTTTATTTCCTCACAGTCAAAGTTCGCTAAAAGTCCAAATTCAGGGCGTCAGCTCCAGGGGAAGGCTTTTTCTCTCCATCGGCCTTCTTCTCTTCGGTGTTCCACCACACTAGGAACTTCTCTGTGCAGGGACCTAGATCCAAAGGACGCACTCTGCTCCCAGCACTGCTTTCTTGATGGTATGAGGTCCCCAACTCTCTGCTTGCTTCCCTTTCCTTTTATCTCTTGAGAGATAAAAGGTGGTGCAAGCCACACCCCAGGGAAACTCCCTTTACATTGGATCAGGGATGTGACCTGGGTAAAGGTGGTGTTACAGTCCCACCCTAATCCTCTTTAACATAAAATTACAATCACAAAATGGAGGCCAACCACACAATTCTGGGAATCATGGCCCAGCCAAATTGATAGACACATTTTTGGGGGGACATAATTCAGACCGTGACACCATAGTTTATTTTTTAACTTTTATATAAGGTGAATCATACATATGTACTTTTTGGTGTCTATTTTCTTTTTCTTAATATTATGTTTATAAGATTCTTTCTTTTTTTGCATGTAGGATGTCATCAGGAGGAACCAATCGCTGGAGAAGGACATCATGCTTGGGAAAGTAGAGGGTCAGCAAAAAAGAAGGGGAGCCTCAATGAGATGGGTTGGCACAGTGGCTGCAACAGTGGGCTCAAACAGCAACAACTGCGAAGATGCAGGACCAGGCAGCATTTTGTTCTGTTATATGTAAGGTAGCTATGAGTTGCATCCACTCGCTGGCACACAACAATAGTCCACAATTGATTTATCCATTTTCCTGTTGATGCACATTTGTGTTGATTTCTCTTTGGGGCTATCATGATTAGGGCTGTTCTGAAAACTCTCTGCATGTCTTTTGGCGAGCATGAATATGCATCTCTGAGAGTATATACTTTGGAGTGGAACAGCTGCGTCACAAGGTAGGCAGGTGCTTAGCTTTGGAAGATGCCATCATTGTCTTTTCAAGCTGCCCTCCCTTCACCCCCACCTGAGCCTCTCTTTTCTGCTTTCCACCTGGGGCTCTGCCCCTAGTAGGTCTTGTCCATGTTGGCTGCTCCTGCTGCTGCTGTTATCATACCCCACCCCAAGACCAGGCTGTAGGTGAAATCACTGTGGGAACCCAGTCCAATCCCCATGGGGCAGGCTGTCCTGGAGAGGCTGCTCATAGTGTGTTTCCTGTGGATTCTAAACTCCTCAGAGATGCCACAGGTGAAGAACTCCATGGAGACATCAAGACCTACAAGAGATGCCTCTGAATGTTGGCCAAGCATTTTCACAATCACATCAGATATGCTGTCTTCTCCTTTTGAAAGACTCAGTGAGGAGCTGTGGCCTTTTCACATAGTGGCCTTTACAGAAGTGGACAGCGGGCCAGGCACCAGGTCCCCAGAGTGCTGCTCTGGACTGCTGGAACCAGCACATGACAAGGGGATTTTAAGAAATATAAAAAGCATTTTTATTTTAGTAATTATATGTTTGTTTTAATATTACCTTCTACTTTATAGCAATTTATTTAGTTTTCAATGATAGTAACATCCTGTCTTTAAAAACTGAAGTATCTTAACAAAAAATCTTTAATAAATAATTGTCAGGTAGAACACAGATACAGTGAAATTGTAGAATTGGTGTGCAAAGGACCAAAGTACAAGAAATACTAACAGAGAAAAATATAGAGGCTTGGGAGACAGACACCTAGGACTGGTTCAAATCAGTGGTACACTGAGTATTTCGCAAGCCTGCTGTTGAACATTTGGCACCTCGAAATCGCCTTAGTGGTAGTATTTACATGACTGAAATGGGCAAACACTACAAATCAGAGCTTCCTTCCTTCCTCCCTTTCTCTCTTAGTCTTTCTCTCTCTCCCTTTATTTTTCAGAGAACAGTTTGCCAGAATGCTGCTGGTTCAAATCTAAGCTTGGCCACATGCCAGTTGTCATTTGTATGACTGCTACACGTTCCTGTCTCCTCTGGGGTCAGTTTCCCTCTGTGAAGTAGAGATAATGACCTCTCCCTCCCTGGGTCTGCCACATATAAATCAGGTGATAGATGCCTGGAAGTTGTAGCTATCACAGTTACCCCGCTTCCCTGCCACTTGTTACTGGAGGGACAAGGGTCGATGACAAGTTTAATCAGGGACTGAGTGAGGGCAACAGCACTGCCCTCCCGTAGGCATCTCCCAGAAAAGGCCGCCATGAATGTGTGGATGCTCAGGCCAGCCAGCGTCCTGCACACCCACAGGCATGGGGTACCCCACACCCACCAGGGGTACATATAATAGTTTTTTTAATTAAAAAAAAATATATATATATATTTGCATCACCAATCCAAATATTTCAATCTTTCTTAATGAAAAATTTCAAATATACTGAAAAGTTGAAAGAATGGTACTTTATTTTTTAGAGCACATTATTTCTCCTATTAACATCTTGCATTCCTGTAGTACATTTGTTACAATTGATGGGCCAATGTTGATACATTACAGTGAGACTTCATCTTTCTAACTTTGGACCAGTCATCAGGAAAGATCAATTGCTAGAAAAGGACATCATGTTTGGTAAAATGGAGGATCAGCGGAAATGAGGGAAAGCCTCCATGAAATGGATTTACATGGTAGCTACAACAATAGGCTCAAACATTTAAAGACTTGTGAGGATGGCTGAGAAGAGACAGAAAGGGCCACATAAGCCAGAGACTTCCTCCGCCTGAGACCAGAAGAACTAGATGGTGCCTGGCTACCACCAATGACTGCCTTGACAGGGAACACAACAGACAGTCCCTGTTGGAGCAGGAGAAAGGTGGGGTGCAGAACTCAAATTCTAGTAAGAAGACCAGACTTAGTGGTCTGACTGAGACTGGAGGAACCCCGGAAAGCATGGCCCCAGATTCTCTATCAGCTTAGAACTAAAACAGTTTCTGAGGCCATCTCTTCAGATAGGAATTGGACTGGACTATGGGAAATAAAATGATACTCGTGAGGAGTGTGCCTCTTAGCTCAGGTAGATACAAGAGACTAAATGGGCAGCTTCTGTCCGGAGGTGAGATTGGAAGGCAGAAAGGGTTAGGAGCTGGTGGAATGGACGTGGGGAATCAGGCGTGGAAAGAAGGAGTGTGCTGTCACGGTATGGGGAGAGCAATTAGGGTCACATAGCAAGGTATGCATAAATTTTTGTATGTGAGACTAACTTGAAATGTAAACTTCATTTAAACTACAGCAATAAACAAAAAAAACAAACAAAAAAAAAAGACTTGTGAGGATGGCTGAGGACTGGGCAATGTTTCATTCTGTTATATATAAGGTCACCATGAGTTAGAACCTGCTCTGTGGCAACTAACAACAATAACATCATTAACTAAAGTCCATAGTTTACATTAAGATTCACTGCTTGCGTTGTACAATCCTATGGGTTTCACAGATGCTTAATGTCATGTATCCACCATTACCGTATCATGTAGAATAGTTTCGCCGGCCTAAAAATGCCCTGTGCTCCACCTGTTCATCCCTTCCTCCTACCCCTGACCCGCTGGCTTTTTTCACTTAGCAGTATACATTTAAAGTTTCTCCATGTCTTTGCATGGCTTGATAGCTCATTTCTTTTTATACCCGAATAATACTCCATTGTATGGATGGGCCACAGTTTGTTTATCCATTTACCTACTGAAGGTTGCTTTCAGTTTTTGGCAATTATTAATAAAGATGCTAGAAACATTCTTGGGTAGGTTTTTATGCGGGCATGTTTTCATCTCATCTGGGTAAATACCTAGGAGCGTAACTGCTGGATCAAACGTTACGACTAGATAATGGCAAGGCTAAGCTTTGTAAGAAACTGCCAGACTGTCTTCCAAAGTGGCTGTACCATTTTGCATTCCCACTAGTGATGAATGAGAGTTCCTGTTGCTCCATGTCCTTGCCAGCATTTGGTGTTGACAGTGTTTTAGATTTTAGCCACTCTAATAGGTATGTAGTGGTATCTGTGATTTTTATTTAAAATTTTTTTTTCCAAACCATGTTTTGATACTTTGGGCTACAACTCCTAAGAGTAAGACATTCTCTGAAATTATCATGACAAGGCATTGAAAAATAATTTCTTGAAATAATTTCCTAAAATAACCCATCCTTATTCAAATGTCCCTACACATCTACAACTGTCTTTTCTTCACTATTTCCTTAAAGTAGGATCTGATGAAGATTTTGCATTGACTTTGCATATGTCTTTTTCTAGTAAGTTAGACATCTGAGGGTGCAGCCCAGCTCCAGCAGATTAAAAAAAGTTGGTGGTCATCCTGCGACATTAAACTTGTGTCCTACCCTACGACTTCATCTTTTGGAGTTCACCATGCAATGCATTGAGTTCTGTGATTATCTTGTCAGTAACACAAATATATTGTATTTTACTTGTTTTGTGTAAACACTTAACTTATATCACAGTTACTATAACTTGGCATTTCCTTATTTTTAACATGCCAGGAATTCAAAACACGGATGTGTTCCAGGCTCTTCTCATTTAGGAGAGGTCCTGCTGGAGGAAGCAAGCAGCTGCCTCCCTTTTCTGGGGGCCTCTCATTAGGGATGTGATGGTGGGGGACCCTAGGGAGGAAAGGGCCTGTCAAGCCCAGGGGTCACAAGCTACGCTGGTTAGATTGGCTCGGGCAGGTGGGGTAACCCTGGGAAGATGCCTGTAGGCAGAAGAGTAGTGACAGATAAAATAGCTCAGATTTGGAGCCTGTCGTGTTCCGGGGTGAGGGGGGTACCTGGTGGCGCAGTGGTTAAGAGCTACGGCTGCTAACCAAAAGGTCGGCAGTTCGAATCTACCAGGTGCTCCTTGGAAACTCTATGGGGCAGTTCTACCTTGTCCTATAGAAACGCTATGAATTGGAATCGACTCAACGGCAACGGGTTTTATAGAATATGTTCCAGAGACTGGAATTTAATTCTCCTGAGCACCCTCAGACCTAGGGACTATTAGGCTTCTTTTGCAGATGAGGAAACTGAAGCTCAGAGAAGTAAGTTCTTTGCCCAATAAACTTGCCCAGCTAATGAGTGAGTGTACTAGTTTCCTAATCTAACAAAGCTGTAACCCGTTGCCGTCCAGTTGATTCCGACTCACAGAGACTCTGTAGGACAGAGTAGAACTGCCGCATAGGGTTTCCAAGGAGTGGCTGGTAGATTTGAACTGCCGACCTTTTGGTTAGCAGCTGTAGCTCTTAACCACTGCACCACCAGGGTTCCAACAAAACTTTAGACAACAGAAATTTATCACCTCTCAGTTCTGGAGGTTAGTAGTCTAAATTTAGGGTGTTGGCAAGTCATATATTCTCAGAAGTTTCTAGGGGAAGAGCCTTTCTTATCTCTCCCAACTTCTGATAGCCGTAGATGTTTTGTGGCTTGTAGATGCATCTTCTTGGCTTGGCTGTCCTTCCTTCCTCTGTGTCACTTCTCTTCATTTACAAGAGGACCTGTCATATAGGATTAGGTCCCACCCTACTCCAGTGTGACCTCATGTTAATTTATAACATCTTCGAAGCCCTATTTCCAACAAGGTTGCGTTCACAGGTTCGCGAAGTTAGGGCTTCAAGGTATCCTTTTAGGGGCACCATTCCGTCCATAATAATGAGTGAGTGGTGGTGCTGGCTGGCTCCCAGGCCCTCTTTCATTCCATTATCATATTCGCTTCAGGCACAGGGATTCAGATGACCCCTGGTTTTCCTTTTCCTTGGCCCAGCCCAGGCAGCCAGAGGGTTTTGGCTGAGCTCTGTCCAGGAATCCGGGTGGGGCTCTGGCTGATCCCTCCCTCGGGATGCTGAGCAGGCACAGGCTGCAGGGTGGGGGTGAGGGGTGGCTGCCTTTTAGTGAGATTGAAGGCATCAATTCATCCTTTGTCAAAATTTGTTTGGTCAGAATGATGAATAGCTGAGCCACAAAGAGCTCTGAGAGAAGAGACTCCAGCTGGGCTGAGGCAGGCCCAGGGCAGCTGGCCCTCATGTCTGGCTGCTGGCCCTCGGGCTGACGTGGAGTGGTGGTCCCTGGGGCCCTGGAGGCCCTATACCAGGGCACCTGGATGTATCCATGAAGGCCCTCTGCTCACAGCTGCAGATTAGATTCGGTCCAACTTGAACAGAAGGCTGCAGGGCAGCTCATCTACTTGAAGGCCAGACAGCAGGGTCGGACTTAAAAAGAACAGCACCAGGTGGCTCTGGGCTCCTGGGCAGCTGTAACCGAGGGTTGGCTTCATCAGTCAATGCTGCATCTCTGTGGAGGAAAGCATCTGACCTGTCTGATTTGGGCCAGGTGCCCATTCCTTGGCTATAGAAGGACAGGGACCTTGACTCTCAAAGGACTAGCCGATAGAGGAAGACTAAACCCCCAGGGCCAGCATAGGTGCGATGGGCACAAGACAGGCAAGGCCAGCAACTGTCCATTGTGGGTGGAGCTCAAACTGGCTGCCTGAACCCCTGGCCTGCCAGGTGAATGCTGGTAGTTTCTTCCAGAAGTAGAGGTGTGTCGCAGTGGCTGCGCGGCGGAGATAGTAACCAAACACAACTCTTACAGAGAAGTGGGGCCAGGAGGGTCACTCTGAGGAGTCCACCCAGCTTCAGTCTCAGGAGTTTATTTATAGTCAGTACAGCAAGCAGTGAAGCAAATAACAGAACAATGGGCTTTGGGTGTGGGCAAGGGAGAAGGAATTCAGG
>NW_004444117.1:3223413-3224913 GCF_000243295.1 Trichechus manatus latirostris
TTTCAATGGAGAAGCGAAGCTAGCCAGAAGATTATTTTTAACATCCTTCCAGGACTCATTATATGGAAGGGCTGTAACACAGAAGCGAGTGTATTCAGTATCACAGGTTAATTGAGAATGTTCCCATAGGGCGTCTTGTCGTTCTCCAAGCAAGCCAAAGGACTGAGGCTTCTAAAGCACCCAGACGCTTGAGGATCTCTTGATCAATATGTGCCATAGTTTGCATTTCAGAAGTAACATTTTGCATATAAGTGTTAAACTGCTGGGCGGTCTGAATAGATTGGGAGTGAGCTACGGCGGCGGTAGCTGCCATAGCAGCAGTAGCAGTGGCTGTGATAATAGAGGCTATGAGAATTCCAAGAAACCTTTTAGTTCGTATTTTCTGTAATGCATTAACAACCTGAGCGAGGGGGGAACTATCTTGCCAAGGGAGTGTAAGGTTAACGGGCAGCCAAATGTGACTTTTTTGTCGAAGAACAAATACAGAATTGATGTTAAGAGTGGAGACATTTTGCCTGGACAGACATGGAGTAATCCAAGTAGAGCCACTGGATAATGTTAACTGAAAAGAGGCATCTATTTTAATGACATCTGGAGGACTAGAAGTTATAGCAAAAATGTATGGTCGAGACATGCATATAAGCACAGAATCGTTATGGTCATGGAGGGTCCACTGTAATTTGGGGAGTGGGTTCTCGGCATCCTTTGTCCCCCTCAGAAAGGTTCCTGAATGGAGAGTTCTTTCATAAAAAGGGAGACCTACTCGCCAAGAAAGGATATTTAATGGGGAAAAATGAGTAGTTGAATGGGTCTGGCTAGGCCAGGGTTCCAGGACTTAGAATGCCCTAGGTAATGGTATGGGGTTGCCCACTGCCAAGTAGAGCAATTTGGTAATAAAATTAAACCTTGAGGGCCCCAATTTTCTAGTGAAATGTTGAAAGGGAGAGAGTATGAAGAAAAGTTAGTAGTTAGACAAGTAACCCAAGTATTATCGATAGGGTCTGTAAGAGATAGCTGTGGGTGATGACATACAGGGATGGAAGGGGGTGAGTGAGTAATATAGGCACTGAACGTGCCGTTAATGCCTATGGCTTTAACGAAAAAATTGCTTAGAATAGGCTGGTTGCTTATAGGTGCCATTGTAGTAAATGTAATTCATGTACCATTGTTCTAGTATAGGCACGCACATGGAAGCAGTGCGTGGCTGGGTACTGAAACACAAAAGAAGGGCGTCAGCATAGAGTGTCCAATTTGTAGATAGTACAAACCATCCCTCTTCAGGGGAGTTAGTAAGTGGTATGTAATAGGCCAAATATTGTCCCCCAGTAACGACAGTATCATTAGAGGAAAGAGGGGCTCTGGTTCTTCCCAAGTAACCGGGTGGAAGACAGGGGGGCTAAGAACATGAGCCCAATAGGTGGTTGGGGCAGAGGTTGCTGGTATCTGAGAAAGGAGGAGGAGGAGAACACATACCAAAGTTAGGAATAGATTTTTAGGTGT
>NW_004444117.1:3230536-3233464 GCF_000243295.1 Trichechus manatus latirostris
GCTGCAGTTGTCAGTAGTGCAGCCATGTTTAAATGGCATATATCCCCACAGAGGTGGGCTTCTGAGCCTCTCTTCAGATATCTCTTCTGGCTAGGGGACTATGCCACTTTCAGGCTATTTGTGGTCAGATAAGAGTCTGACATCAAAGGCCGAGAAGCCCAGCAGCTTTTCTGTGACTGGCAGCTTGGGGATTCAGACAGAGCAGGATGATGTGAGCTGCCAGCCCAGAGCGTCCATGCTGCTTCAAAACCGACATTCAACCCAAGAAAACAAACCACGTGCATAACGTTTACTGCAGCATTAGCTACAGGGGCAAAAAGTTGGGAATAAACTTATTTATTTGTTAAGAAATTATGGTGCAACAAATTTGAGGGTGATTATGCAGCTATCAATAATCTTCAAGTTGTGGCTGTGTGAAGAATGCTTATGATAGAATGTTGAGTGCAAAAGCAAAGTACAAAATAAATCTCTGGTTGGATAAGTCCACATGTGTGAACAAGAACTGGAAAGGAACAAGCAAAATGAAAATATATGGGTTTATTTGGGAAGACTATAGGTTTCCAATTTTTTTTTCTATTTTCAAAATGTTGTGTTGTTTAGCATAACGTGACCAAGGTAAATGAAGACACTGAGAAGTATGCAAGAATAAAGGACAACTATGATGAATGCTCTAACATATATGATTCTGCAGCAATGGTAATAACAACCAAAAATTTGTGAGTGGTTATGTAGGTAAATATGTATGCTGTATAGGTGTGGGAGGGTGTATGGGAGTACATGCATGTGCATGTATAGCTATAGTTGTGGGCATTTGTACATACATATTTGTATGTGCTATGTATATATTCATGCATATAATAGAGCACATGGAAGGGGAGTTATGGAAATGTCTTAAACATATCCAAACACCTTGTGGGACTGAGTTACTGGGCTTGAAGGCTAAGGACCATAGTCTTGGGGGACATCTAGGTGAACTGGCACAACATAGTTCATAATGTTCTACATCCTAGTTTGGTGAGTAGCATCTGGGGTCTTAAAAGCTTGCAAGCAGCCATCTAAGTTACAACTACTGGTTTCTTCCCATCTGGAGCAACGAAGAGTGAAGGAAACCAAAGACTCAAGGAAGCAATTAGTCCACAGAACTAATGACCCACATGAACTACAGCCTCCTCTAGCCTGAGACCAGAAGAACTAAATGGTCCCTGGCTACCACTGCTGACTGCTGGGACCAGGAACACAATAGAAAGACCTGGTTAGAATGGGAGAAAAATGTAGAACAAAACTCAAATTCATAAAAAAGACCAGACTTACTGGGCTAATAGAAGCTAGAGGAACCCCCGAGACTATCACCCTAACACACCCTTTTAATCTGGAACTGAAGCCACTCCCAGAGGTCACCTTTCAGCCAAGTAATAGATTGGCCTATAAAATAAACAATAACACCCATGAGAAATGTGTTCCTTAGAACAATCAACTATACGAGACCAAACATTTGCCCAAAAGCAAAGATGAAAAGGCAAGCAGGGGCAGGGAAACTGGAGCGATGGAAACAGGGAAAGCAGGATGGAGATGGGGAGAGTGCTAACACAATGTGGGATACCAACCAATGTCATGGAACAATTTGTGTGTGAATTGTTGAATGGGAAACTAATTTGCTGGGTAAACTTTCACTTAAACACAGTAAAATGTTCAAACAAACAAACAAAAGAAGAATTTAGGAGGTATTAAAAAATGTTGTGTTGTTTTTACAATGATTTTTAAAAAGGTATCTTCTGATAATCTGTCAAGGGCCCAATGAGGAATCTGTTAGCAATAGTTGGATTGTGGCAGATGAAATGATGGGTAGGGAGACTGGGATATTGTTGGTAGGTCTGTGCTGGCAGAGTTGAGGTGGAGATTCCAGTCAACTCTGGAACCAATTCTTCTTTACTTGCCTGAAGCCTTCTTAACACTCTGTACTTTTTAATAATTCTATTCCCATATGTTATGGATTGAATTGTGTACCCCAAAAATATGTGTTGTAAATCCTAGCCTCTATGCCTGAGGTTATAATCCCACTTGGGAATGGGTTGTCTTTGTTATGTGAATGAGAGAGGATAAGTGTATGGTGTGTCTTGAGTCAATCTTTTTTGAGATATAAAAGAGAGTAAACAAGTAACTGAGAGAGGCAGAGCTGGGGGAAGAGAGATGCCAAGCCACGTGAAGATTGCCCAGGAGCAGAAGCTCAGAAGAGAGAAGGATCTTCCTCCAGAGTCAACAGACAGAGAAAGCCTTCTCCTAGACCCAGTGCCCAGAATTTGAGCTTCTAGCCTCCTAAACTATAAGAAAATAAATTTCTATTGTGAAAGCCATCCACATGCCATATACATAGCATATTTCTGTTATAGCAGCCTAGATAACTAAGACATCATCCCTTGGGGAAAAAGATAAACAAATTTAGCCTATTGGCTGTGTGCACCTTTGTTAAAGATAAATCTCACATTATTGTAACACATAGGATATGAATGTTAGTGATGTTCCTAGAAGTCTTAGTTCAAAAATTGTGTCAGCTAGGTGTCTAATGTCATTACTGAGGTAAGACAACCTACTCATCACACTTGCTGGAGTCATAATTCGATGTCATTCCTGCCAATCATTTTTGCATCAGGAAAAGTCACAAAAACGTCAAGAACACATCTCTCCAGTGAATTATATGCCCTATGGTGGGAAAGAATCTCTTAAGAAAGTATGAGGGAGGGCTCCAGATCTGCTCAGATATATGGGTGATTTTGCATCCACATGGGGAGATACCACTTGCAGAGGATGAAGGCTAGCAGGGAATGCCAGGAGATTGCTTGCCAGTGAGAGGAGTGAGGTGGGAAATACTGTGTGGAGTCACTCAGTGCCACTCCAGACCCTTCTTCCTTGCCTGACTCTACTGTAGAGGTT
>NW_004444117.1:3233564-3270632 GCF_000243295.1 Trichechus manatus latirostris
CAGCAGTTCTAGGTACTGGGAATATATAAGTGAACAGTCAGACAAAGGCCTTTCCTCATGGAACGTTCCAGCATAATGCAGTTCTGGCTAGTGTACTGGGAGGGGAGGTCTGCTGTTGCCCTATCTCCCCCCTTCATTTCTATATGGGATCATGAAGCAAAAGCCACACACTAAGGCCTGTGGAGAAGCAAAGTAGAAGGAGCCTAGGTCAATGATGGCTTTGCTAAGAAGCTGCACCAGCCTTATACATTCTTCTGGATTTCCTGTTGTGTGGGGAAAATAAACCCTTTCCTTGTTTAAACAACTATGTCAGAGATTTTCTGTTATTTGTATCTGAACACAATACTAACTGATGTAAGTAGAGAAAGGGGTTCAGGGAAGGGACAGAAAAACTCTATGCCCGAGCTCTAGGTGTCTGGGTGTCCTAAAAATTTTCCCCACTCTGCTAATTTTAAAAGACCCTCAGATTAGGTCTTGCATAGAGAAAGGAGCCCCTCCTGACTGAGGAGACCTAACTCTGAGAACGAAGAAGGAGTTGGGGAGTTTTTGCTATGAGAGAGGTGGACTCCACAGCAGGTTGATGGTTGCACAGGGCTGTGGCGGTCTGTATTAAGCAGGGCCGTTTTAGTTGCTAGTACCAGGAACCCAACTTGATCAGGAGGAGAATTTACTGGGTTACTTATGAAAAGTCTAAGAGTTGGTCTAACATCAGGCAAAATGAAATCTAGGAGATCAAATGAGATCCCTAGAGTTGGATGCCTCTCTCAGCCTTGCTCTCTTCTGTGTTGCTTTCATTCTTACGTGGGCTCTCCTCAGTGGGGGGCAAGATGACCTCCAGCAGGTCCAGGGGAGCACCATTCTGTTCTCTCAGGATCCCAGAAGGGCATAGCAGAAGAGAAATGCTTCTCTTTGCCAATGGACTTTCCCTTCATTGGTTTATCTCATGTCATGTGCTCACCACTGAGCAAATCATTGTGATCAAGTTAATAAAATGCTGTGATTGGCTAGACCTTACCACATGTTCATCCCTGGAGGCAAGGGTAGAGTCAGTCTCACCCAAACCCATGGGCTTAGAATGGAGAGCTTTCCCAAGGAAAATCAGAATGCTTACAAGAATAAGGGGACATGGATTTAGGCAGGGATAACACTAGATGCACTTAGAGTCTGCTATGAATTGAATTGTGTACCCCAAAAGATATATTGAAGTCCTAACTCTTGTATCTGTGAATATGACCTTGTTTTGAAATAGGATCTTTGAGATGTTATCAGTTAACCTGAGGTCATACTGGAGTACAATGAGTCCTAATCCAATATGAGTGGTGTCTTTATAAAAGAGTAGAAGAGAGATATAGAGGCAAGATGGCCATGTTAAAATGGAGGCAGAGATTGGAGTGATCTACAAACCAAAACATGCTAGAGATTGCCAGTTAGCACCAGAAGCTGGGAGAGTGGCATGGAACAGATTCTTCCTCAGAGCCCTCAGAAGGAATCAACATGGCCGATATCCTGATTTTGAACTCCTAGTCTCCCTTACTGTGAGATAATAAATTTCTGTTCTTATAAGCCACTCAGTTTGTGGTACTTTGTTACCGCAACCACAGGAAAATAATACAAAGTCCCTGCCTGTGACCAGAAAGTTGCAAAAGAAGTACTGAAAATCCTGTGTATCTTTCACCCAGGTCCCTCCAATGGTAACGTCTTATATAACTGCAGTGCACTATCAAAACCAGGAAATTGAGTTGGCACAACACTGTTAACTAGACTATAGACCTTATTCAGATTTCACCAGTTTTTACGTGTGTGTGTGTGTGTGTGTGTGTGTGTAGTTCCATGTAATTTTACCCCATGTATAAGATGTGTTTGAGGCACTGCTGGTTCAGTAGTAAAATTCTTGCCTTCCATGTGGGAGAACTGGGTTCAATTCCCAGGCAACACACCTCATGTGCAGCCACCACCTGCGTGACTATGATCTGAATAGGTCTCAACAGAGCTTCTAGACTAAGATGGACTAGGAAGAAAGGCCTGGCAATCTACTTCTGAAAATCAGTCAATGAAAACTCCATGGATCACAACAGTCTGATTCACAACTAATCGTGGGATGGTGCAGGACCAGGCAGCGTTTTGTTCCATTGTACATGGGGTCGCCATGAATCAGTGGCTGACTTGACCACAGCTAACAACTACAGTTTTGTGTAACCACCACCACAGTCAAGACACAGAAACGTTCCGTCCATTACCACAAAGGAACTCTCCCTTGTGCTACTCCATTATAGTTGTACCGACCCTCACCTTATCCCTGTACTCCGAAAAGCACTAATCCGTTCTCCGTTTCTACATTTTTGTCATTTATAGAATGTTACATAAATGGAATCATACGGTATATATATAGCATTGTGAGATTGGCTTTTTTTACAACATCCATGTATGTTGTGTGTATCAATAGCTTGTTGTTTTTTTTTAAATTAGTTTCTCATTAAACAATTAATGCACACATTGTTTTCTGACATTGGTTGCCAACCCCATGACATGTCAACGCTCTCCCCTTCTTGACCTTGGTTTCCCCATCCAGCTTTCCTGTCCCCTCCTGCGTTCTCATCCTTGCCCCTCGGCTGGTGTGCCCATTTAGTCTTGTTTTGTTTTATGGGCCTGTCTAATCTTTGGCTGAAGAGTGAACCTCAGGAGTGAAGTTCTTACTGAGTTAAAAGGCTGTCTGGGGGCCATACTCTCAGAGTTTCTCCAGTCTCTGTCAGACCAGTAAGTACTGGTTTTTTGTGTAAGTTAGAATTTTGTTCTACATTTTTCTCTAGCTCTGTCCGGGACCCTCTACTGTGATCCCTGTCAGAGCAGTCAGTGGTGGCAGCCGAGCACCACCTAGCTGTGCTGGACTCAGTTTGGTGGAGGCTGTGGTAGTTGTGGTCCATTAGTGCTTTGGACTAATCTTTCCCTTGTGTGTTTGGTTTTCTTCATTCTCTCTTGCTTCAGATGAGGTGAGACTAGCGGAGTATCTTAGATGGTTGCTCACCAGCTTTCAAGACCCCAGACACTACTCACCAAAGTAGGATGTAGAACATTTTCTTTATAAACCATGTTATGCCAGTTGAGCTAGATGTCCCTAAGATCGTGGTCCCCAGCCCCCAGCCCAGTAATTCAGTCCCTCAGGGAGTTTAGATGTGTCTATGGAGCTTCCATGACCTTGCTTTGGTCAAGTTGTGCTGGCTTCTCCAATATTGTGTACTGTCTTACCCTTCACCAAGGTTACCACTTAATATCTACTACCTAGTTAGTGTTTTTCCCTCCCCAGCCTTGCCCTCCCTCGTAACCATCAAAGATTGTTTCTTTTTGTGTGTAAAGATTTTCATGAGTATTTATAATACTGGTCTCATACAATATTTGTCCTTTTGTAATTGACTGAGTTCACTCAGCATAATGCCCTCCAGATTCATCTATGTTGTAAGATGTTTCACAGATTCTTCATTGTTCTTTATCCTTGCATAATACTCCATTGTGTGTATGTGCCACAGTTTGTTTATCCATTCATCTGTTGAAGGGCATCTAGGTTGTTTCCATCTTTTTGCTATTGTGAATAATGCTGCAATGAACATGGGTGTGCATCTGTCTATTTGTGTGATGGCTCATATTTCTCTAGGATATATTCCTAGGAGTGGGATTGCTGGATCATATGGTATTTCTATTTCTAGCTCTTTAAGGAAGTGCCATATCATTTTCCAAAATGGTTGTACCATTTTGCATTCCCACCAGCAGTGCATGAGTTCCAATCTCCCCGCATCCTCTCCAACATTTGTTATTTTTTGATTAGTGCCAGTAATATTGGGTGGGATGGTATCCCATTATAGTTTTGATTTGCATTTCTCTAATGGCATGTGATTGCGAACATTTCCTCATGTTTCTGTTAGCCACCTGAATGTCTTCTTTGATGAAGTGTCTGTTCATAGCCTTTGCCTGTTTTTTAATTGGATTATTTGTCTTTGTTGTAGAGGTGTTGGATTTTCCTGTAGATTTTACAGATTAGATCTTTGTCAGATTTGTCATAGCCACAAATTTTCTCCCAGTCTGTAGCTTTTCTTTTTACTCTTTTTGTGAAGTCTTTTGATGAGCATCTAAGTGTTTAACTTTTAGAAGATCCCAGTTATCTAGCCTATCTTCTGGTGTTTGTGTGTTGTTAGTTATGGTTTGTATCCTGTTTATGCTGTGTATTAGGATCTGTAGCATTGACCCTATTTTTTCTTCTGGGATCTTTATAGTTGTTGGTTTTATATTTAGGTCTTTGATCCATTTTGAATTAGTTTTTGTGTATGGTGTGAGGTATGGGTCCTGTTTCATTTGTTTGTAGATGGACAACCAGTTTTGCCAGCACTATTTGTTAGAAAAGACTGTCTTTTCCCCATTTAATGGACTTTGGAACTCTGTAGAAGATCACGTGATGGTATGTGGATGGATTTACATCTGGGTTCTCAATTCTGTTCTGTTGGTCGATGTGTCTGTCATTGTACCAGTACCAGGCTGTTTTGACTATCATAGCTGTATAGTAGGTTCTGAGGTCAGGTAGTGAGAGTCCTCCTACTTTACTCATCTTCTTCAATAGTGCTTTACTTATCCGTGGCCTTTTTCCTTTTCATATAAAGTTAATAATTAGTTTTTTCATCTCTTTAAAGAATTATATTGGTATTTGGATCAGTATTGCATTGTATTTACAGATTGCTTTGGGTAGAATTGACATTTTCACAATGTTGAGACTACCTATCCATGAGCATGGTATGTTTTTCCATTCTTTTGGTTTCTTCAGTAGTATATTGTAGTTTTCTTTGTATAGGTCTTTTAGATTTATTCCTAAGCATTTTTTTTTTAGGGGCTATTATAAATGGTGCTGTTTTCCTGATTTCCTTTTCATCATTCTCTTTATTGCTGTTTAAGAATCCAATTGATGTTTGTATGTTTATCTTGTATCCTGCTACTCTGCTGAATTTTTCTGTTAGTTCCAGCAGTTTTCTTATGGAGTCTTTTGGGTTTTCTATGTACAGTATCATATCATCTGCAAGTAGGAATAATTCTATTTCTTCTTTGCCAATTTGGATGACGTTTATTTCTTTTTCTTGTCTTATTGCTCTAGCTAGGACTTCCAACACAATGTTAAATAGAAGTGGTGATAAAGGGCATCCTTGTCTTTTTCCTGTTCTCAAGGGGAATGTTTTCAGCCTCTCTCCATTAAGAATGATGTTGGCCATTGGTTATGTATAGATGCCCTTTATTATGTTAAGGAATTTCCCTTCTATACATATTTCATTAAGAGTTTTTATCAGGAGTGGGTGTTGGACTTTGTTGAATGCCTTTTCTGTTTTA
Source organism: Trichechus manatus latirostris (assembly GCF_000243295.1). Lineage (NCBI taxonomy): Eukaryota > Metazoa > Chordata > Mammalia > Sirenia > Trichechidae > Trichechus > Trichechus manatus. The sequence continues at coordinate 3,238,923 of NW_004444117.1, forward strand.
ATCAAGATGATCATGTGATTCTTTTCTTTATTTATGTTGTGGATTATCTTGATTGATTTTCTAATGTTGAACCATCTTTGCATACCTGGTGTGAATCCTACTTGGTCGTGTTTTTTTTTTTTTTTATATGATGCCGAATTCTATTGGCTAGTATTTTGTCGAGAATTTTTGCATCTATATTCATGAGAGATATTGATCCGTAATTTTCTTTTTTTTATTACCATTTCAATCTCTTCTCTTGTTATGAGTCTGTTCAGATTTTCAACTTCAGTAGGTGTTAGTTTAGGTAGGTAGTACGTTTCTAGAAATTTATCCATTTCCTCCAGGTTTTCAAATTTGTTGGAGTATAGTTCTTCATAGTACTCTGTTATGATCCTTTTTATTTCAGTTGGGTCTTTTGTAACGTCCCCCATTTCATTTCTTATTTGAGTTATTTGTGTCTTCTCCTGTTTTTCTTTTGTCAATTTGACCAATGTTCTGTTGATTTTGTTGATCCTTTCAAAGAACCAACATTTGCTTTTACTGATTCTTTCTATTGTTTTCTATTTTCTTTTTCATTTATTTCTGCTCTGATCTTTATTATTTTCTTTCTTCTGGTGACTGTGGGCTTCTTTTGCTGTTCTCTTTTTATTTGTTTGAGGTATGTAGCTAATGTTTTGATTTTTGTCTCTTTCTTCTTTTTTGATGTGTGCATCTATTGCTATAAATTGACCTCTTAGCACTTCCTTTGCTGTGTTCCAAAGGTTTTGGTAGGATGTGTTTTCATTTTCTGTTGATTGTAGGAATTTTTATTCCATCTTTAATTTCTTCTATTACCCAGTGGTTTTTAAGTAGGGTATTATTCAGTTTCCATGTATTTGATTTTTTCCTTTACTCTTCCTGTTATTAATTTCTACTTTTATGGCATTGTGATCAGAGAAGATAATTTGTATTATCTCAATGTTTTGGATTTTGTTGAGGGTTGCTTTTGGCTTAAGATGTGGTCTATTCTGGAGAATATTCCATGTGCATTGGAAAAGACTATGTACTTTGCTGCTGTTAGGTGGAGTGTTCTATATATGTCTATTAAATCAAGTTGGTTGGTTGTGGCCTTTAGATCATCTGTATCTCTGTTGAGTTTCTTTCTAGATGTTCTGTCCTTTACTGAGAGTAGAGTGGTGAAGTCTTCTACTATTATTGTGGAACTGTCAATTTCTCTTTTCAGTGCTGTTAGAGTTTGTTTTATGTATTTTGGTGTGTAGATATTTATTATGGTTATGTCATCATGGTGGATTGTTCCTTTATTCATGATATAATGTCGTTCCTTGTCTTTTATGCTGGGTTTTCCCTTAAAGTCTATTTTATCTTAGTTTAGTATTGCCACTCCTGTTATTTTCTGGTTACTGTTTACTTGATATATTTTTTCCATCCTTTGATTTTTAATATATTTATGTCTTTGTTTCTAAGGTGTGTCTCCTGTAGACAGCATATTGATGGCCCTGTTTTTTATCCATTCTGTCACTCTCTGTCTCTTTATGGGCACATTTAAGCCACTTACATTCAATGTGATTATTGATAAGTGTGACTTTATTGCTGTCATTTTGCAGTGGTTTTTTGTGGTGCTGTTGTTTTCTTTTTCTTCTTACTCTCTTGTGCTGAATTCCTTTTGTTTGTTGATTTTTTTTTCATTTCTTTCATTTTGGTAGATTTTCAGTTTACTGAGACTTTATATTTTTCTTCTTTATTTTGATGAGTAGGTTTGTTAACTTTCTTTGTGGTTACCTTGAGATTTACCCCTATCTTCCTAAGTTTGAACCAGTCTTTTATTACTTGATATTGCCTTGACTTCCTCTCCATTTGAAAGTTCTATACCTACACTGTTTATTCCATCTTTTATTGGTCTGATTTTGTTATCATTGACTTCTCTGTTTCCCTGTTGTAAATCTTTTAGTTTTGTTTTATCCTTGAGAGTTCATTACCTGGGCTGGTATCTAGCTGATGTGGTCTTGAGTCCTAGATTCAGGCTGTTGCCTGGTGTTGTTCGTTCTCTAACTAAAGAACTCCCTTTAATAATTCTTCTGAGTTTGGTTTGTTTTTTACATATTCCCTTAATTTCTGTTTATCTGGAAATGTCCTAATTTTGCTGTCATATTTGAGTGAGAGTTTTGCAGGATATATCATTCTTGGTTGGTAATTTTTTTCTTTCAAGGTTTTACATATGTCATTCCATTGCCTTCTTGCCTGTATGATGCCTGATGAGTAATCAGAGCTTAGTCTTATTGTTTCCCCTCTCTGTACGTGACTTTTCATTTTTCTCAAGCTGCTGTCAGAATTTCTTTACTTTGGTTTTAGCAAGTGTGATTATGGTATGTCTTGCTGATTTTCTTTTGGGTCTATCCTATGGGGTTAGTTTAGCTTCTTGGATGGTCAGCTTTTCATCTTTCATGATATTAGTGGAGTTTCCTGTCAGCAAATCTTCAGTGATCCTCTATGTGTTTTCCGTTTTCTCCCCTTGTTCAGGAACTCCAGCCACATGCAAATTTTTGCTTTTAATTGTATCCCACATTGTTGTCAGGGTTTCTTCATTTTTCTTCGTTCTTTCCCCTGATTTTTCCTCAAACAAAGTGATATCCAAGTATTTGTCTTCAATTTCACTGATTCTGTCTTCCACTGTTTCAAAATTGCTCCTAAAACCTTCTATGGCTCTGTCCATTTCTGAAATCTTGTTGTTTACATTTTGGATTTCTAATTGTTGCTTTTGTATGATTTCTAGTTGTAAATTTAGTTTGACATTTTGATCCTGTATTATTTTCCTGAATTCTTCCATTGTTTTGTCTGCCTTTTCCATGATTTTGTCTATTTTTTCCTTATTTTTGTCTACATTTTCTTCATCTCTTGGAGAGTCCTGACTATTAGAGTTTTGAATACCCTGTCAAGTAATTCCAGTGCTTTTTCTTCTACCAGAAGGTCATCTGGTATTTTATTTTGGATGCTTTATGGAGCCATACTGTCCTTTTTTTTTTTTTTAAGTATGTTTTGATATTGTCTGGTATCTTTTGGACATCTAAGAGTTATTTTCTTCATTTATTGATTGTAGATTTGTTTGTTTTGTCCTGCTTTTTGGTTTTATTTTGTTATGTTTGGGTAGGCATGCTGGGTGTTCTTTGTTGTTTGCTTGTCTGTGGGCACAATACTTCTCACCACCTTGTCCAGGTGGGCAGGGCTGGTCACTGAGCTATGGTGCAGCAGGGCAGGCCCTGTGGAGGGGGAGGGGCAAGGATAGGACGTTTGTGGCTCGCAGTCAGGCCAACAGGGCGGGGCTGGGGGCAGTGCACGGCAGGGGTTTGTGGTCCGTGCCTGTGCCACTCAGGGGTGTGGCACTCAGCATGTGGTGAAGATAGACAGGAGGGAAGGGGGAGCATGTGATGTGTGGAGCTAAGTGGGTGTGGGAAAGAAGAGAAAGAAGAGAGGAGAAACTGAAGCCAAAAAGAAAAAAAAATGGTGGTGAGGGATCCTGACAGTGGAGTGGTGCAGATCCGGGGAAGCCACCTGCCAGTGGCTTTCTACCCAGGTGGTGCAGCAGTCCATCAAGAAGGGTCAGAGATGGCACACGTGGCTAGGTGGTGAGAGAATGGAAAGGAGATAAGAAATAAAAAAATAAAGAATAAAGGCACACACAGGCAGGTGGTCACGAGAAAGGAAGGGAAGGAAGGTGGAGAAAGACAAGAAACTGAGAAAAAAAAAAAAAGCCCCAAGGGAACCCACCAGCTGGGTGGCAAGGACTAGGGAAACTGTGTGCCAGTGACTCCCCAGCCAAGTGGTGTGGCAGAACCCATCAATAAGTGGCAGAGATGGCATACATGGCCAGGTGGTCAGGAGAAAGGAAAGGAAGGAAGGTTGAGAGAGTCAAGAAATTGAGAAAAAAAATGCCCTGAGGGAGGCCACTGGTGTTGTGGCATGGACTGGGGAAGCCATGTGGTGGTGGCTCCCCAGCCAAGTGGTGTGTCACAGCCCCTCACAAAGTGGCAGAGACAGTACATGCAGCCAAGTGGCTGGGAGAAAGGAAAGGAAGGAAGGTAGAGAGAGACAAGAAACCAAGAAAAAAAATGCCCCGAGGGAGCCCACTGACATGGTGGCGTGGACCAGGGAATGGCATGACACAGCTCATCAAGAAGGAGAAGGATGGCACACAGCACCAGCTGGGTGGGAGAAAGGAAAGGAAGAAGGACAGAGAGAGAAGAAACAAAAAGAAGCCAAAACAATGGCAACAACAAAAATGGTACTGAAGCAGCCAACTGGTGGGGGAAGGGCAAATCCAAGTGGCAAAGAGTCGGCTTCTCTCCAGACGAGCAACGGTGGCTCGTCAGAACCAGTGGAGGCCGCACAGAGGGAAGAAGGATGGGAGGTGGGAAAGCACGTGTCCCTGTTAACCGGGTGCTCTGTCTCCTGCTGGGGTCTCCATGAAGTTGCCTTCTCTTACTCCGTGTCCAACAGTCTTGGTGGTTGAGGGGTCCAAGATGGTGAATCCATGCTGTGTTAGCTGGTAGGAGACCTACACTCTGTAGCTTTACTCGTTCTCTGTTCTCTTTCAGTTTCTTATTCCATTTGGTGCTTGGTTGAGTTCTTTATCTCTTCATTTGATGCTTAGGCTTCCACGATTGATGTTTGCATCTGTTTGACTTAGTTTTTTTGGTCTTTGCTGTAGGGGGACTGCGTGGTGCTTCTGTCTAAAGCACCATATTGACTCTGCCCCAATAGTTTGCCCCAATACTCTATTGTATGGATGGACCAGAATTTGTTTAACCATTCACCTGATGAAGGATATTTGGGCTGTTCTCAGGTTTTGGATATTATAAATAAAGCTGCTAAGAAAGTTAATGTATGATTTTTTGCATGCATGTAAGTCTTCATTTTTCTAGGATAAATGCCCAAGAGTATGATGGCTGAATTATATGGTAAGTGCATGTTTAGTTTTCTAAGAAATTGCTAAACTGTTTTCCAGAGTAGCTCTGCCACTTTACATTCTTACCAAGCAAAGGCTTTGAAAACTAAGGTGACATTGGATTTACTTCCCACCAAAGGTGAGACAGAGCATGTAGTCTGAACCTAACCAGGAGTCTTAGGCTGGGTTCTCTAGAGAAGAAAAATCAGTGAAGCATATATATATATGTATATATATATATATATACATATATATACATATATATACATATATATACATATATATACATATATATACATATATATACATATATATACATATATATACATATATATATACACATATATATATATACATATATATATACACACACACACACACACACACATATATATACACACACACATATATATATAGTCACTTTGAGGACTAAAGTGTTCTTGACCCAAGCCATGGTGTTTTCAGTCACCTCATATGCATGGTGAAAGCTGAACAATGAATAAGGAAGACTGAAGAAGAATTGATGCCTTTGAGATGTGGTATTGGTGAAGAATATTGAATATACCTTGGACTGCCAAGAGAACAAACAAGTCTGTCTTGGAAGAGGTACAATCAGATTGCTCCTTAGAAGCGAGGATGATGAGACTTCATCTCACATACTTTGGACATGTTATCAGGAGGGACCATTCCCTGAAGAAGGACATCATGCTTGGTAAAGTGGAGGGTCAGCGAAAAAGAGGAAGACCCTCAAGGAGTGGATTGACACAGTTGCTGCAACAAAGGGCTCAAGCATAACAATGATTATGAGGATAGTACAAGACTGGGTAGTGTTTTGTTCTGTTGTACATAGGTTTGCTATGAGTCAGAACCAACTTTACAGCACCTAACAACAACAACAACATATATATAAAACAAAAACCCATTGCCATTGAGTCGATTCTGACTCATAGCCACCCTATAGGACAGAGTAGAACTGCCCCATAGAGTTTCTAAGGAGTGCCTTGTGGATTTGAACTGCCGACCTTTTGGTTAGGAGCCATAGCACTTAACCACTATGCCACCAGGGTTTCCATACATATGTATATAACAAATAATTTCTTTTATACAGATCAGTACAAAGCTGGTTCCTATGAGGCAGAGGTTAAAGTTGTCCCAACTATCCAACTTTTCCAAACTGCTATACCACTCCATTATCTCTAACATTGACTACTCACTCTCCCCTCAGTTCTTTCCCTTCTGTCTTTGGGTTCCCTAATTCACTGCAATGTCTCACAGAACTCATGAACTGTATAAAGCAAATGGTTTGTGCGGTTGTGGAGGCTGGCAAGTTCCAAATCCATGGGTCAGGTGTAGACATCTGTCAACCCACATGGTTGCAGGGGATGACGAACCCAAACTGGCAGTTCAGACCACAGGCTGCTGGCTCACAAGGCTGTGAATCAGATCAGATGATAGCCCACCAGCCCTCGGGGCTGTGGAGGCCGGTGAATCCCCAAATTGACATGTCAGACAGCAGGTCTCAGTCTCGAGTCTCAAGAACTGGAGGTCAGTTGATCACAAACCGGACGTGGGATCCAGAAGCAGAGAGACAGAGCCTGCCAGGACACCCATATGTATCTTAGATGCAGGCCTCACCCCAGGGAAGGACGTAACTTGAGTAAGGGTGGGACTTGAGTCACACCCTCTTACAAGGCTGCAACCCAAGACACACCCTACACCAATACTGCCTCATCAACGTGTAGAGACCAGGATACACAACACACAAAATGGAGGGCAACCATACAATATTGGGAATTATGGCCTAGCCAAGCTGACCCATAACCCCAGCCATCACAGATTCCGTATACCTTATTTGCATAGTCCCACTCAATCATTGAGAGTGAGTCACAAAGACCATGGCTAGAAAGGCTGTATTAAGTAAATCATTACACCGCATATATATATATATAGAGAGAGAGAGAGAGAGAAAGAGAGAGAGAGAGAGAAAGAGATTTATATTAAGGAAATGGCTCATGTGGTTGTAGAGGCTGGAAAGTCTCAAGGCTGTGGGTCAGGTGTCAGGCTGAAGGCTTCTTCTGACTCAAGTAGCTGCAGGGGCTGATGAACTCAAGATTGGCAGGTCAGATGGCAGGCTGCTAGCTCAAGTCCCAAGATGATGGCAAGCTGAATGCAGAATACAGAGCAGAGCAAAATCCAGCCAGCTTTGCCAGAAAGTCCATATATATTGGATGCAGGCCATACCCCCAAGGAAACGCCCTTTCAACTGATTGGCTGGTCATAGCAGATCTCATAATGGAGGTGATCATATTATATCAGATTTCATCATGGAGGTGATCACATTACATAACTGCCAAACTACTGAGAATCATGGCCCAGCCAAGTTGACACACAACCTTAACCACCACATCAAGATTGATTGCTTGTTAAAGCAAACAAATAAAAAAATATTTCTCCACAGGATTTTAATAGTACCTGGTGTCTCACAACATGTTCCAAAATATCCAGAATACAATTCAAAATTACTTGATGTCTTAGTTATCTAGTGCTGCTATAACAGAAATACCACAAGTGGATGCTTTTAACAAAGAGAAGTTTATTTCCTTACAGTAAAGTAGGCTAAAAGTCCAAATTCAGGGTGTCAGCTCCAGGGGAAGTCTTTCTTTCTCTGTTGGCCTTCTCATCAATGTTCCCCTGGAGTAGGAGCTTCTCAGTGCAGGGACCCTGGGTCCAAATGGCACACTCTGCTCCTGGCACTGGTTTCTTCGTGGTATGAGGTCCCCATGTCTCTCTGCTCACTTCTCTCTTTTATAACTCAAGAGATTGCCTCAGGACACAATCCAATCCAACTGCTGCCCATCCTCCCTCATTAACATCATAAAGGCAGGATTTACAACATATAGGAAAATCACACAATACCGGGAATCATGGCCCAGCCAAATTGATACACACATTTTTTGGGGGGACATAATTCAGTCCATTACACTTGACATACAAATAACTGGGAAAATGTGACCAATTCTCAAGGAACAATCACCAAAAATGTCAACCTCCAGATAACCTAGATATTGAAGCAGCTGTTATTATAAGCACACTCCAGGAGTTAAAGGTAAATACTCTTGGGAAAAACGGACAGATAGGTGTTGTCAGCAGACAAATACAAACAACTAAATGGAAGTTTAGATCAAAGAAATACAATATCTGAAATAAATAATTCACTGGATGGGATGTATAGCAGAATGGAGTTGACAGAGGAAATGGACAGTAAACTTGATGGTAGAAGAATAGAAATTATCCAAGCTAAAAAACAGAGAGAAACAAAGAGTGAAAATAATAATAATAACAGAGCCTCAGGGATCCTTGGGACAATATCTAATGGTTCATGTTATTGGAGTCCTAGAAAAAATTTGAAGAAATGGTAACCGAGAATTTCTCAAATTGGATGAAAGATATACATTTACAGATTTGAGAAGCCCAGGAAATCTCAAATAGGATAAACTCAAAGAAAATCGTGCTCAAGTACAGCATAATCAAACTGACAAAAACTAAAGATAAAGAACAAATCTTGAAAGCAGCCAGAGAAAAATGACGTTGTTTATAAGGGTACAACAGTTCAAATGACTGTGGATAGTTCATTAGAAAGCATGGAGGACAGAAGACAGTGGAGCAACATTTTTAAGGTGCTGAAGAAAAATAATTGTCAACTCAGAATTATATGTCCAGTGAAAATATCCTTCAGGAATGTCTTTGTTTCCTAGGGCTGCTATAACAAAATACCAAAAAGTGGGTAGATTTAAAGAACAGAAATTTATTTTCTCACAGTTTTGGAGGCTAGAAGTCCAAATTCAGAGCATTGGCAGAGCCATACTCTCTCTCTGCCAGCTTTGGGGAAAGATCCTTCCTGGTCCCCTTCAGTTATTGGTTGTTGTTGTTAGGTGCTGTTGAGTCAGTTCCGACTCAGAGCGACCCTATGTACAACAGAACAAAACACTGCCTGGTCCTGCACCATACTCACAATCACTGTTATGCTTAAGCCCATTGTTGCTGCCACAGAATCAACCCAACTCATAGAGGGTCTTCTTCTTTTTCGATGACCCTCTACTTTGCCAAACATGATGTCCTTCTCCTGGGACTGGTTCCTCCTGATAACACTTCCAAAGTATGTGGGATGAAGTCTCACCATCCTCGCTTCTAAGGAGTATTCTGGCTGTACTTCTTCCAAGACAGATCTGACTGTCAACAATGTATTCAATATTCATCAACACCATAACTCAAAGGTGTCCAGCTTTCACACGTATATGAGGCGATTGAAAGCACCATGGCTTGGGTCAGGCGCAGTTTACTCATTAAAGTGACATCTTTACTTTTTAACACTTTAAAGAGGTCTTTTGCAGCAGATTTGCCCAATGCAATGCGTTATTTGTTTTCTCGACTGCTGCTTCCATGGGTGTTGATTGTGGATCCGAGTAAAATGAAATCCTTGACAACGTCAATCTTTTCTCAATCAGTTGTTGGTAGCTCCAGGCATTTCTTGGGGTTCCTTGGCTTTATGTAGATAGATCTTCTCATGCTGTCTTCCTCTACGTGTGACTCTCTTTCTGTGTCTGTCTTCCTCTTTGAAGAAACACCAGTCATATAAAATTAGGACTACCTTACTCTGATACGACAACATTACCTTAACTGATAACTGAAAAAGAAAGCCCTATTTCCCCAAACAAGGCCACATTTACTGGCCAGGGGTTATGACTTCATCATGACTTTTTCAACATAACTCCCTCCCAATCCATAACAAGGAATGGCAATGAAATAAAGACATTCTCATAGGAAGCAAAATGAAGAGACTTGTAGCCAGCAGACTTATTATAAAAGGTACGCTAAAGGAAGTTTTTCAGGCTGAAGGGAAATTGTACCAGATGGAAACTTAGAACTTCAGGAATAAAAGAACAACAAAAATGGCACATATTAATGTAGAGTGAAGCTCTTACACTCTGCTAAAGTAAAATAAAGAGATTTATTGAAAGCATAAGTAACAGTCAAATGGGGGAGCTGTTAGCCCACAGAGTGAAGACCAATGAATCCAAGCGGTGGCTGTTTGGAGAAGATAGATATAGGGTGGAATCAGGACTCTCCCAGCAAGATTCTGATTGGTTGACCCTCCCTGGACTTTCCCACACTTGCTCAGGCTTGTCCAGGTTTGCCTGGCTTGCCTAGGTGCAGCCACATTGTCTGTTGGTTCTACCCAGCCAGAGGCCCAAGTCCATATGCATATGAATGTGAAGAAGTCAAAGCATTCTCAGGAATGCAGAAGCAGGAATTTGTAACAAAATGGAGCCAGGCCTGCTCCTAGGTCAGCCACCCTAAATATGCAGGAACTTCTATTCTGAAGCTCTTATTCATTCCCTCCATTTGAGCAAGAATTTCTGAGAAATTCTTTGATCACATTATCAACCACCATTTTGGGGAGAGTACTTTCTTCTGCATGGACTTGGATTTGTATTTCCCAGTAGGATAGCATTTTTAGAATATGTTTGAAGAAAGAGAACTTTATTTTGTTGCTGTATTTCAGAGGTTCTAATATATGGCTGCTTACTATAGTCAGTCTTTAAGACCCCAGATGTTATTTATAAATAGCTAGACACCATCTAAAATCTTCACCATGCCATAGCTGGAGCCTTTACTTCCGCAGCTTTAAGCTTGGAATGACATATAAAGCAGGCCATGTTATGGAATACCTGGCTTTAAAGGGGTTGGTTTAAGGAGTGAACTTGAGTGTCTGAAATATGAGTACATAATTCTCTTCATAGGTATTAAACTGATGTTCTGAATAATCAGACATTTGACAACATTGAGTATGAAAACAGATAGCAAATATATCAATAATCTGTATAGAAAATTCTTACTGGTCAGTAAACTGAAGTTGGCAACGTAAAGCAACCTCAAAAGCAATAAGGATTTAAACAAAGTTCAACAACCTCGGGGGCTGGCATTTGACAGAATGGGTGAGAGGTTTTGTTCTGAGACCTTGGGTAAGCATCTGCTTTGGCTACAGTCATCTGCTTCTGCCAACTAGGGCATTTCAGCTTCAGTTTTAAGTTTCCAGATGACTGACAAGTCCAAATGAATGCTTCAGTTCCTTTAAGCTGTGACAAACCTATCTAAGGTTTAACACCTTCCACAGTTCAGCTGCGTATGGATTGTTGATGAGGGCAAGGTTCGGTCCATTCCAGTGGGGTTCTAATGAGTCTTTTAACTGATGTCTCCTCCAATATATATAATCTTTTCAGGTGAAATCGGGCAGGTCTGGAGAGTCTAATTCAGGAACCAGTTTTTTTCTCAAGGTCAAGGTTCAAAAGGACACCCAAGGGCAATGGCCTGTGTAGGTTACCCCAACCTCCATGAAAGCCAGAAATCTGGATTCCGGAAGAATTACAACTCTTTTGTTATTCCCTCCTTTTGGTCATAATCCTGCTATAGAAACTTTGATCAAAAACACTCAATAATGGTAGTTTGACACCATCTGGTTTTTAAGATCTCAGGCACCACACAGTGAACTAAGAAGTAGAATGGGAACAGTAACAATAATATTAGGCTAATTGTCTGAAATAACCAGTGAAACCATGACCCTAAGGTCTTTGAACAAAGGAAACAAATCTCATGAGGTGTTTGTTTATACATTAAGCAGCATCAGTAATTGCTTTCTCAAGTGCCTCATCAGCAACTGCATTCTGATAAACCTCAGACTGTGTATTAATATAAACACAGCAACATTTATCTATGAAGGTGCAAACTGTTCCTTGGGAGACTAACAGGAAAACTAATTCCATTCTATTTTGTAAAATAGTAGCTTGAACTTCAGACACTTCTCTGGTTATGATATTTTTATCTTTGCTAAGTTTACTAACAGTAATTCTAATTTGAAACAATATCTAAAACCATGAGTTAGATAATTTAGGAGAAAGGAGGAAAATGGTTTCTTATATCCAGAAAGTAGGACCTTAAAACATCATCAATATTCCCACATAAAACCCATAATAATCCTTTAGTCCACTCAGCTGTATGTAGTTAATTTCTGTTCCACATAATTCTGGATCAGCCACAGTCCGTGAACCCGTAACTTCTACATAAGAGTTCTGGAAATCTCAATTCTGTCTAGTAGTATTCACATGAAAAATATCACAGTCCTTTTCATGAGTTCAATATAGTCCATCTTTTTGTTGAGATATTTTGTTCAAACATTTTCAGCAAATTAAAAAGTAAAAACCTATCTGTAGATGACAAAACTTAATATGGTCATGATAAATTTATAGAAATAGTCTTAAAATGGAAAGACCTGATAGAAATTAATTACAAAGGTAATGCAAAACCAAATAAAATCAGTTTTAAAAAAACTTTAGACAACAATATCTATAAATGTAATGATAAACCTTATTTTCAAAGAGCTTCGGATATAATACATAATAATCTTGAGATATACTACCATACAGTCCGGATATAAAAAAATTATCAAGTCTCTAAATATCTGAATAGTAATAAAAACTACGTGGATAAGCAATGTGAATTTCCCAGTTAAAACATCGGCTTTGATGCTGTTAGATTCAAAAGATATAAAGTTGTGACCTAGTTAGAAATTAAAAAATAATCGAATTATGACATAATATTATGCATTTGTTGGCTAATATTAGGCAAAAACAAGAGAGGAAACACTAACATAAATTTTAACCCAAAGAGAATCGGGCGCTTCTCCTGACTGTGACAACAAGTTCCATGTAATTTATAAGATATTAAATAAATCCTTTTGGAATTTTTTCTTTATAAAATTGTTTTTGTGGCTTTCCATAAGTTTCAAAGTTGTCAGGAGTTTAGTATTGGTCACTGAGAAACAATACTTGAGTCATTTAACTGAAGATCTTAAAGGTAAAAATTTTATCCTTTTTTAATGCCATATGGCTTTATTTTGATTCAGGAATTTATTCTAATGAGACGTTGAAGATTTACCTTTGAGGCAGATTGCACAAAGAATTAATTAACCCTTCAATGCAGTAATCAAAAAAAGTTTTTGTTATTTTAACAGTGAGAAACACTATTCTTAGTTTTATATGATATTTAACATTAAATCTCCCAAAAATCTCATAAATTAAACCATTAAACTTTAGCCATACAGAGAAAACTTTTTACCATATCAAATAAGTTTCTTTTTAATAAACTTCTTAAACACTGTCTTTGTTGAATATCTCTTATAGTACATCCCTTTAAATGGTAAAAATGAACACACATTAGCAGATCCAACTATATACGTATATCCTTTCTTTGTGGTATAAAAAGAAAAAGTATATATCCTTAAATTATGATGAATATCTATAAACCCAATTTAATATCAATTGTTAGGTGCTGTTGAGTTGGTTCCAACTCAAAGCAACCCTATGTACAACAAAACGAAACACTGCCTGGTCCTGCGCCATCGTCACAATTGTTGTTATGCTTGAGCCTTTTGTTGCAGCCACTGTGTCAATCCATCTCCTTGAGGGTCTTCCTCTTTTTCACTGACTCTCTACTTTAGCAAGCATGGTGTCCTTCTCCAGGCACTGGTCTCTCCTGATAATATGTCCAAAGTATGTAAGATGAAGTCTTGCCATCCTTGCTTCTAATGAGCATTCTGGCTGTAGGTCTTCCAAGACAGATTTGTTCGTTCTTCTAGCAGTCCATGGTATATTCAATATTATTCGCCAACACCATAATTCAAAGGCATCAATTCTTCTTCTGTCTTCTGTCTTCACTGTCTTGCTTTCACATGCATGTGAGGCTATTGAAAACACCATGGCTTGAGTCAGGCACACCTTAGTCCTTAAAGTGACATCTTTGCTTTTTAACACTTTAAAGAGGTCTTTTGCAGCAGATTTGCCTAATGCAATGCGTCATTTGATTTCTTGACTGCTGCTTCCATGGGCATTGATTGTGGATCCAAACAAAATGAAATCCTTGATAATATCAATCTTTTCTCTGTTTATCATGATGTTGCTTATTGGTCTAGTTATGAGGATTTTTGTTTTCTTTATGTTGAGGTTTAATCCATACTGAGGCTGTAGTCTTTGATCTTCACCAGTAAGTGCTTCAAGTCCTCTTCACTTTCAGCAAGTAAGGTTGTGTCATCAGCATATCACAGGTTGTTACTGAGTCTTCTAATCTTGATGCCCCTTTCTTCTTCATATAGTCCAGGTTCTTGGCTTATTTTCTCAGCATACCGATTGAATAAGTATGTGAAAGGATAAAACCGTGACGCACACCTTTCTTAACTTTAAACCAAGCAGTATCCCCTTGTTCTGTTCGAACAACTACTTCTTGTTCTAAGTACAGGTTTCTCCTGACCACAATTAAGTGTTCTGGAATTCCCAATCTTCACAATGTTATCCATAAGTTGTTATGATCCTATCATGGATTGAATTGTGTCCCCCCCAAAATTTGTGTATCAACTTGGCTAGGTAATGATTCCCAGTATTGTATGATTGTGTAATCTGATGAGATTTCCTTATGTGTTGTAAACTATCACTATGATGAGGTTATACTGATGAGGTCTATAAGATTGGATAGTGTCTTAAGCCAATCTCTTTTGAGATATAAAAGAGAGAAGTGAGCAGAGACACATGGGAACCTCATACCACCAAGTAAGCAGTGCCAGGAGCATCCTTTGGACCTAAGGTTCCTTCACAGAGAAGCTCCCAGACCAAGGGAAGATTGATGACAAGGACCTTCCTCAAGAGCCAACAGAGAAAGCTTTCCCTTGGAGCTGTTGCCCTGAATTTGGACTTGTGGCCTACTGGACTGTGAGAGAATAAACTTCTCTTTGTTAAAGCCATCCACTCGTGGTATTTCTGTTAGAGCAGCACTAGATGACTAAGACAGATCCATACAGTCTAATGTCTTTGCATAGTCAATAAAACATGGGTAAACATCTTTCTGGTATTCTCTGCTCTTAGCTATGATCCATCTGACATCAGCAGTGATATCCTTGGTTGCACATCCTCTTCTGAATCTGGCTTGAATTTCTGGCAGTTCCCTGTTGATATACTACTGCAATCACTTTTGAGTGCTATTCAGCAAAATTTTACTTGTATGTGATATTGATATTGTTTGATAATTTCCTCATTCTGTTGGATCACTCTACTTTGGAATGGGTACAAATATGGATCTCTTCCAGTCAGTTGGCCAGGTAGCTGTCTTCCAAATTTCTTGGCATAGATGAGTTAGCACTCTCAACACTGCATCTGTTTGTTGAAACATCTCAATTGGTATTCTGTCAATTCCTGAGTGTGACGGTTAAGATTGTATGTCAACTTGGCTAGGCCATTATTCTCAGTGTTTTAGCAGTTGTATAATGTTGTGATCACTTCCCTGTTGAAATCTGATCTGTGATCACCCCCATGATGGAATCTGCTGAGTGGTACTGGTGGAGGCGGGGCCTTTGGCAGCTCACTGCCCCCTCAGTTTCATCTCTCTGCCTTCTGCTGGTTACATTCTGCCTGCTCGCCTTGCCAAGTTTTTGGCTTGTTCCAGACTCAGCAGCTGCCTCTTGTTGTCTCATCTTCGGTTCTTGGCACTTGAGCTAGCAGCTTACCTGTTGATCTTGGAATTTGTCGAACTTCTCAGCCTGCAAGCAAGAGTCTGGTTCCCTGACCTGCTGACCTTGGGTTCACCAGCCCCTGCAGCTACATGAATCAGGAGAAACTTTGTGGTCTTGTCTGCTGATCTTGGAATCCATTGACCTTCACAGCCTGTGAGCAGGAGCCCCTCTCCGACCTGCTGACCTTGGGTTCACCAGCTTCTGCGGCTTTGTGAATTGGGAGAGGCCTCTACCCTGATCCATGGACTTGGGACTTTTTAGCTTCTACAATTGTGTGAGCTATTTCCTTGATATAAATCTCTCTCTATATATATATTTATACGCTTTACTGGTTTTGCTTCTCTAGAGAACCCAGCCTAAGACACTGGGGACTTGTTTTTCACTAATGTCTTCAGTGCAGCTTGGACCTCTTCCTTCAGTACCACCAGTTCTTTATCTTACACTGTCTCCCCAAATGGTTGAACCTCGAATAATTCTTTTTGGTACAGTGACTGTGTATATTCCTTCCATTTTCTTTTGATGCTTCCTGCATCGTTTAGTATTTTCCCCATAGAAACCTTGACTATTGCAACTCGAGGCTTGAATTTTTTCTTCAGTTCTCTCAGCTTGAGAAATGCCAAGCATGTTCTCCCCTTTTGGTTTTCTATTTCCAGGTCTTTGCACATTTCATTATAATACTTTGTCTTCTCAAGCTGCCCTTTGAAATCTTCGCTTGAGCTCTTTTACTTCATCATTTCTTCCTTTTGCTTTAGCTACTCTATGTTCAAGAGCAAATTTCAGAGTCCCTTCTGACATCCACTTTGGACTTTTCTTTCTTTCCTGTCTTTTTAATGATCTCTTGCTTTCTTCATATATGACGTCTTTGATGTCATTCCACAACTCGTCTGGTCTTTGGTTAATAGTGTTCAATGCATCAAATCTATTCTTGAGATGGTCTCTAAATTCAGGTGGGATATACTCAAGGTCATACTTTGGCTCTCGTGGACTTTTTCTAATTTTCTTCAGTTTCAACTTGAAGTTGCGTATGAACAATTGATGATCTGTTCCACAGTCAGCCCCTGGCGTTTTTCTGACTGATGATATTGAGCTTTTCCATCATCTGTTTCCACAAATGTAGTTGATTTTATTCCTGTGTATTCCATTTGGAGAGGTCCACGTGTATAGTTGCTGTTTACATTGCTGAAAAAAGGTATTTGCAATGAAGAAGTTGTTGGTCTTGCAAAATTCTATCATGCGATGTTTCTATCACCAAGGCCATATTTTCCAATTACAAATCCTGCTTTATTTTAAACTTTCACATTACAATCTGCAGTAAGTATCAATGCCTCTTGATTGCGTGTTTGATCAATTTCAGACTGCAGAAGTTGACTTCATCTTTGGCCTTTGTGATTGGTGCATAAATTTGAATAATAGTCATATCAACTGATAAGTTACATAAAGGTTCTTGGAAATTATGTTAAGCCTGTAAATGATAAAACATAATTACTGTTGAAATAAAGTTTGTTTAAACATTCTAAGTTTTCATTTAACTTTTACTATTTCCCATATTTTCTCCAACCTAATTTTAGTCCTCAAAGATTTTATCAACTGACCAATTCATTTATATGGATATAACCTTAAGTCTCCGGATGGGGTGGAGATATTTCCCCATGACATTTCAGGTGTGTCTCATTGTGATTTCTATCTTTTTGCTTCTTAGAATTCTTCTACAATAAAGAGAACTTGTTTACAGTTCTTTTATGATTGGGATCCACTCAATTTCTGATAACTATAGTAAGGCAGCATTTTTCTTTCTTTCTTTTTGTCTAGAAGGGTCTCTACCTAGGTGAAATGTGTCTTTCAAAAGCTTCCTTGGAAGTATATGAACTCAGAGGCTGGGGGTTGAGGAGGCCTGATCCTGTCCTGCCTCCCTATTTTTTTTGGCTTATGATTAGAGACAAGAATTACTCATTCCAAATTCGTTTACATATGTTTAGGTTGGCTTAGGTATTTTGAAATACAAAAGATAGCTAATTTTTTCCCCTTTATTAGTCTCCTGGTAAGCAGTTTTGCTTTCTCTTTATCACAACCCAGTAAATACCAAAGCTCTTTAGCAATTTTGTAAAAGAACATATTAGTTCTTGGTTTGCCCTCTTTTCCCCCTCTAGGCTTGTCCTATGCCTCCTTTTTCCCTCTCTAGAATTACTAGTTTTACTTTGATACAAAATTATCCCTTTTCCTTAAAAAACATATTTTATATAAGGGGTGGAAAGGAGGAGCGTGCTGTCACAGTATGGGGAGAGCAATTAGGGTCACATAACAATGTATGTTTAAATTATTGTGTGGGAAAAAAAGTTTTCAAACATTAAAAAAACCATATTTTATATAATCTCTAGCTTAAGTTACTTAGAAATGTTTCACTTTTTAGACTAATATAGTACCCATAAAATCTGTTGCAGTTGAGTCAATTCTGAATCATAGTGACTCCATAGTACAGAACATAAAAACCTTTGTCAGAAAGAATTTACTTTTATTAATTCTTGGAAACATTCAGACCATTAAATTTATACAAATGCTTATTTATCATTAAACCAACCCAAATAAAGTTTTTTAAAGGATACCATCTGGAGGGATGAAATTATTATATTTTCGTAACCTTTTCTCTTGTGTGCTTTATAGGATATTTTGGAGAAGCAATTTAGAATAATTTATCTCTTTTTAAGGCCTTATGTACCAATTAAAATAAATGATTCATCTTTTTTAGTTCACTTTTCACATAGACCATTTTATATTAAAGTTTTTCAAAGTAGCTACTAAAAGTCTAAATCATAAGACAGAGACAAGATATAGTTTTTCTTGGACTAGGAAAGAACTGAAGTTTTAAGACAGTCTTACAAAAAACACCAACTGTCATCCATGATCTCCAGCCTGATACAAGACAGAAACTCAGACACAACACTCTAGACTAGAAGCAAGCTGGCAGAACAAAATGAGACAGAAAGATCACATAAACTCACCTGTCTGTGACGACAGCTCAAAGACCAGCTTATATAATACCACACAAAACAAGGATATGGGAAACCTAGTCTCTTAATAGGTACATAGCAATTTTGGGTAAGGTCAACTCAATTCAACAGAAAAAACAGGTTCTAGATAAAACTTATTAACTTGCCAGAGCCTCAGATGGAGGACTCTCAGGCCCTCTGACAAACCTGAGCACCAAACAAAAGTTCCCCAAAGAGGAAAGAAAAGACAACACAAATGGGAGCTCATTTTCCCAAAGTGGAAAGGCGGGGTGGGGTGGGGGGTGGTGGTGGGGGGATCAGATAGGAACACATTTTCCCAAAATGATCACTGAATTCCAAGTTACTTCTGGCATATTCCACTTATAGTGTTAAATATTAATCCTGATCTAGTGTCCCTGTGGGAGTGGGGGGAATCCAGGCTCATTTATCAAAGATGTTAAGCTCTAAGTTTCAAGCTTTTGGTTTCTTTCTTTCAGAACTTAATTCCTCCCACTAGCTAGAGACCTAGTCTCTTATTTTAGACCTAAAATATACTAGTTACTCCCGTTGGAAAGTACTTCAAAGTAGCTACTGATCATTTTAATTTTAACTTTGTGATTCTTTACTGAGAAACTGTATCATAAAACTGGTTTGGAGCTACAACCTCCCCCTGCAAATTTCATAAAATAGATCAGGAGCTGCCACCTTCCCCCTGTGAATTGGCATCACCTATTTTCTTGAAAGATTTGGTCATTCCATCAAAATGTTTACTTATAAAATTTTAGAATTTGAAATTGAAATGTTACTTTTGGTTTTTCAGAGGCAAGACAAAATCCTAGTGAAGGACTGCCATGGAATGAGGTGGCTCAGAAGACTTTGAGATCGTTTGTAACAACCTTCATCAAGTCAATTTGTACACCAAAATCCAGGTCAACCATAAAAAGGCAAACAGAAACAAAAGTAAAAATACAAGGCCAACAACAGCAAAAATCTCAAAGAGCTAAAGGGCATTTCAGCCGAGTGTAAGAAGTGGATAAAGGCAAGTAACTATAGGAGGAGCAGAAGGAGGGGAGGGTCAAAGACAGGGTCAGAGACAGTAGTGGAAGAAACAGCCAAAGAAGTTATAGAGATCTGACATTGTACTTCTTAATTTGTTTGGACTGTTTAGAAACAGTGTCTGGTAAGGATGCAAATTTTCTGTCCCAATGTCTTTTAGTGGCTTTTAAATACCAATGAAAAACAGAAAACTGACAATAAATCTTCCGAAGAGCTGTCTCTGCAACAAAGTGGAGGCTCAAGATTCAAGAGGGCTTATGTTCACAACCCTGAGATTTCATGGAGACAGATTGAGCCCAAAGGGCTAGAGCTGGTGCCAGAGCCTCGATAATCTTTGTGTTCACTGAAGATTAGACATCTTTGAAATCCTGCTGACTATGCCAAAATGTGTAGAGTGAAACTCTGAGATTCTGCTAAAGTAAAGCAAAGAGATTTATTGAAAGCATAAGAAACATTTGAACTGGGAGACGTTAGCTCACACAGCGTGAAGACCAATGAATCCAAGTGGTGGCTGTTTCGTGAGGATAGATACAGGGTGTGATCAGGAGTTTCCTGGAAAGATTCTGATTGTTTGACCCTCCCTGGACTTTCTTGGACTTGCCCTGGCTTGTCCAGGCTTTCTCTGGCTTGTCTAGGCATAGCCACATTGTCTGTTGGTTCCACCCAGCCAGCGGTCCACGTCCATATGCACATGAATGGGAAGAAATCAAAGTTACATTCTCAGAACTGCAGAAGCAGAAGATTGTAACAAAATGGAGTCAGTCCTGCTCCTAGGCCAGCCACTCTAAATATGCCAGGCACCTCTGTTCTGAAACTCTTAATTGCTATCTGCAAAAATGTAATAGACTTGTGCAACGGTTCCAAAATTGAGGTGCCTGGCATCCCTAAGGTGGTTGGCTAGGGTATAAGCCCAACTACATTTTGTGACTTCTGCTTCTGCATTCCCGAGAATGTAACCTTGACTTCTTCATATGCATATAGCCCTGGGCCTCTGGCTGGGTTGAACCAGCAGATTAACTTCTTCCCATTCAGATGCATATGGCCTTGGGCCTCTGGCTGAGTGGAACCAGCAGACTGAGTTCTTCCCATTCAGATGTATATGGCCTTGGACCTCTGTCTGGTCAGAACCAGCAGACTTTGTCCCCCTATCAGTTATCTTGTGACACCCCTTTGAGCACATATTTCTGCAATTATGTGTGAGTGTACCAAATCCTCTTGGCCCACATTCGTGTTTCCAGCCTACCACTGTAAAGCCCCAACTTTGAGTTGTCCTGCCTCCTGCTTACCTAATCTTGCAACTTCCAGTCAGAATATTATATTTTACCTTAAAAATGCCTCTGTAATTCCACCGTTTTGGAGAACTAGTTTTCACTTTATTAGATCCAACCTGTCCCTGGCTCAAGCTGCTTTTGTCTAAATAAATCTCTTTACTTTCATTTTAAATGGAGTATGCATTGTTGCTTGACAACAGACTATTTTCCTCCTTTTAAATGGTTTAAAATATGAATGACTGTTAAAAGCAAAAAATTGTAATATTGTTTGGTGAGTGTGTTAATTTCCTACGCCTGCTGTCACAAAGTACCACAAACTGAGGGACTTAAAATGACAGAAATTTATTGTCTCACAGTTCTAGAAGTCTGAATTTACAGGGTCAGCAGGGCCATGATCTTTCCAAAGGCTCTAGTGTAGGATCCTTTCTTATCTTTCCCAGCTTCTGGTAGCCCTAGGCAGTCCTTGGCTTGCAGCTTCAGCAGAACTTCTATCTCTGCCTCCATCTCACATGCCCATCTTCCCTCTGTCTCTCTCTCTCTCTGTGTGTCTCTTCTCTTTTATAAGGGTATCGCTTATATTGGATTAAAACCCACCCTACTCCAGTATGACCTCACGTTAACTTAACTGATAACATCTTCCAATACCCTATTTCCAAATAAGGTCATGTTCTCAGGTACCGCGGGTTAGGGCTTCAACGTATCTTTTTGGGGGACATAGTCAATTTATTACAGTGGGGTTTGCAATATATGTAGCTACAATACATACGACAACTATTATATAAAGGCAGGGAAGAAATTTATACAGTGGTCAGGCAACTAGTTCAAAGTTTAAGGAAGCCTTAAATAGACTAAAACATGCGTGGTGTGTGTCCATCCCCTCCCACGCCAAAGTGCCCCATGCTGAAATGTGGCCTGTAGGCTCTATTTGTGCATCTCATTTAGACCAATAGTTTTAGCATTCAATGAAATTTGATTGAAAGAAAGAATGAATGAATGAATGAATTCAGCCTCAGGTCTGTTGTCAAGTCAACATTTTCAGAAAGCCCTTTGGTTTTACCCTCAAACAGATAGAGCTATCTGGTGAGCTCCTCAAGGTCAGTGCTTGATTTACCTTTTCTTCCATATCTTCACCCCCCTCTCTCACTTCCCTCCCCACTGTTCAGATTCAAGGCTGGCACAGGAAGTGTGACCCTGAGAGGAGGCCAGCCGTGGAGGACTGCACCTTCAGCTGTGCCTTGCCTGGGGCCGTTGGCAGTTTGCTTCCCTGGGGCTTTTTTACGTGCTACCTTCTTTGGTTAACAAAAAAACAAACCCACTGCTGTGGAGTCAGTTCTGACTCTGAGCAACCCCATAGGGTTTCCAAGGCTGTAAATCTTTATGGAAGCAGATTGCCCCACCTTTCTCCTGCAGAGCCACTGGTGGTTTCCAACCACCAACCTTTCGGTTAACAGTTGAGCGCTTTAACGACTGCGCGCCCAGCACTCCTTTGGTTAAAGACCCTTGATTTTTCTTTGTTGAACCCTCATTTCCACTTTTGGCACGTGAGGCACTTTCAGGATGTTATGGATTGAATTGTGTCTCCCTAAAAGATTTGTTGAAGTCCTAACCCCTGTGCCTGTCAATGCTATCTTGTTTGGAGATAGGGTTTTTAAAAATTTTGTTATCAGTTAAGTTAATGAGGTCATACCATAGTAGGGTGGGTCCTAATCCTTTCTGAGTGGTGCCTTATAAAAGGGGAGAATGGAGACAGGGCCACACAGGGGAAGACAGACATCATGTGAAGATATATCTACAAGTCAAGTAACACCAAGAAATTCCTGGGGCTACTAGAAGCTGGAGAAGACAAGGAAAGATCTTTCCCTATAGCAGACAGAGAAAGTATAAACCTGCTGATGCCCTGAATTTAGACTCCCAGCCTCCAGAATTGTGAGACAATAAATTACTGTCCTTTAAAGCCACTCACTTTGTGGTATTTCGTTACGGTCGCCCTAGAAAACTAAGACACAGGGTAAACACGAGGACTCAGCCTGGCCAAGCAGGTCACCACCACAGGCAGGGCTAACTCATCCATCAGGTACAGTAGGCATAGTGCCGAGGACTCATGATACTTTTTAGGGGTTTATCAAAGTGTTTTAATTTCTCTTAAAATCTTAAGAAAAAAAGGCCTTTAAGGTAAAAAAAGTTATACTTACCTTCATACCACTGCTGACATAAAATAGAATTTTTAATATGTGTTATGGAGAAAGGGGCGCAAATGCAAAGTTGCCTAGGGCTCTGTGATGGTTAATTTTCTGTGTCAACTTGGTTAAGCTATGGTGCCCAGTAGTTTGGTCAAACACTAGTCTAAATGTTGCTATAAAAGTATTTACATGTGATTAACATTGAAATGAGCCCCTGAGTGGTGCAAACAGTTAACATGCTCAGCTGTTAATCAAAAGGTTGGAGGTTCGAGTCCACCCAGAGGTACCTCAGAAGAAAGACCTGGTGATTTATTTCAGAAAAATCAGCCGCTAAAAATCCTATGGAGCACAGTTTTACTCTGACGCACACAGGGTCGCCATGAGCCAGCAATTGGACAAAAAAAAAAAAAAAACATTTAAATCAGTTGACTTTAAGTAAAGCAGATTAGCCTCCATAATGTGGGTAGGCCTCATCTAATCTGTTGAGGCTGTAAGGGCAAAAACTGGTTTTCCCAAGGAGGAAAGATTCTGCCTCAAGAAGGTAACATAGACACCCTGCCAAAGTTTCCAGATTGTTGACTGACCTAAGGATTTTTTGATTTGCAAACCCCAACAATCATGTGAGCCAATTACTTAAAATAAATCAATATCCATCCATCTATCCATCCATGCATCCATCCGTGCATCCATGTGCCCATGCATCCATGCATCCATCCATGCATGCATCCATGCATGCATGCATGCATCCGTCCATCCATCCATCCACCTACCCATCCACCCACCCATCCCCCTGTCCACGCACCCATCCACCCATCCATCCATCCATCCATCCATCCATCCATCCACCCATCAATCCATCCACCCAGCCAGCCAGCAAGCCAGCCAGCCAGCCAGCCAGCCAGCAAGCCAGCCAGCCAGCCAGCCAGCCAGCTATCTATCTGTCTATCTTATTGGTCTGCCTCTCTGAAGAACCTTGGCTAACACAGGCCCAAAAAGGTCATCATGCAGCCCTGCCTACAGGCCAGCAATGAGCTCAGAGTGAGCCTGTGCTGCTGGTTAGCCCATAGTATGTGTTCCAAGATCCTGGCTGACTGGGACTTCAGGCGAGGAGGATTGCAAGACTCACAGAGGGTCAGCCTGGAGCTGCAGTGGAGCAGGGGTGTGTGGCTGTGCACCCTCTCAGGGAGGGCCTGCCTAGAGGGTGACCAAGCCAAGAGGAATTAGTAAGTTCTGACAGCCTTGCAGGTGCAGACAGGCCTGGAGTCACAGCTAAGCTGGGCTTTTCAGTTTCTTGAGTCAATGACTCTGACATGTTGCTAGAGCCAGTTGTGTTGGGTTCCTGTTATTTGCAACCAAAATAGTCCTGACAGATGTAGTGTATAAGGAAATGCCCTTTTTTCTTTCCTTTTTAAAATATTTTATTGTTTTTTTGGTGAAAGTTTACGCAGTGTTTTAGGCTGTGTTCTCTAGAGAAGCAAAACCAGTGAAGTGTATAAATATATGCAGAGATAGATTTACATCAAGGAAATGGCTCATATGGTGGTAGAGGATGTAAAGTCCCAAGTCCGTGGGTCATGCTGGGTCTTCTCCTGACTCATGTAGCTTCAGGTGCTGGTGAATCCAAGATAGGTAGGTCAGACAGCAGGCCTCTGGCTCACAGGGTGTGGAGGCTGATGAATCCCAAGATCAGCAGGTAAGCTGCTAGCTCAAGTCCCAAGAGCTGGAGGTCAGATGAATAGGAGCCAGCAGCAAGATCCAGAGAAGCAAAAGCCAGTGAGCCTTGCCAGAAAGTCTATCTATATCAGATGCAGGCAACACCCCCAAGAAAACTCCCTTTCAACTGGTTGGCTGCTCATAACAGATATCATTATGGAGGTGCTTACATTATTACATAGCTACCAAACTACATCATAACTGCTAAACCACTGAGAATCATAGCCCAGAAGTTGGCACACAACTTTAACCATCACACATGGTAAATTGGGTTCCCATTTGACAATTTTGATACAAATTGTTCAACGACATTAGTTACATTTCTCACAATGTGTCAACATTCTTTTTAATTGTGTTCTGGCTGTTCCATTTCCAGTACTCTAGTTTCCCTGCCCCCTTATGTTCTCATCTTTGCTTAACAATAAATGTTGACCTTTTGGTCTCATATATATGGTTTTTAGTAGAGCACTGTACTTACGGGTAATATCCTTTATTTTGTATGCCACTGTTATTTCGCTAAAAGGTGATCTCAGGGATAGTTTCGGTTCAAAGTTTAGAGTATCTCGGGTGATGGTCTCAGGGAGTCCTCCAGTCCCAACTGGTCCAGTAAATCTGGACTTTTGAAGACTTTGAGTTCTGTTCCGTGTTTTTCTCCCTTTTTTCAGGGGCCTTCTATTGTGGCCCTGATCAGCATGGGTGGTTGTGGTAGCTGGGCACCATCTAGCTCTTCTGGGACTCGGTGTACGAGGCCATGGCTTGTGTAGGCTATTAGCCCTGTAGACTAGTTTCCTCTCTGAGACTTTGATTTCCTTCTTACTCTTTTGCTTCTGATGAGTAGAGACCAATAGTTGTATCTTAGATGGCTGCTCGCAAGACTCCAGACACTACTCACTTCACTAAGATGCAGAACATGAACTTTGTGAACTATATTATGCCAATTGACTGAGTTGTCCCATAAGATTAAGGTCCTAACCCTTCAAAACTAGAAAACCATTCCTGCAACGTGTTTCGTTATGTCTGAGAAGTATCTGAAATTGGGTCTTCCATGAATAGATGTGCCTGTACATATGTATCCATAATTAGTTGTATATTTAGATACTTCTATCTGTGCACACATATGTATACACCTGTACCTACCCATCTATATGCCTATACACATACGTATGTGACCACATACTCATTTTTCAGTCATTGTTAGTGTTGTAGAAAATGCCCTTTTTTCTTAATAAAATAGAATGCAGAGCTGCTTGAATGCTTTAAGATTACAGACCTATTCAGATTTTTTATTTCTTCTTGTCAGCTTTGATAAGTTTTATTTTTCTGGAAAACTGTTGCTTTTATCATGTCATTTTTAGCATACAGGTTGTTTTTTTTTTCTTTTAAATAATATTCTCTTATAATCTTTTAAGTCCTGGCTGATACATCTGCCTTGATTTATGCTAAGGTGCCAGCTAAGGCACCATAGATTTTTCACCATTTGTGCAAATGTCAACAAAGACAAATAATATGTTTGTATTCGTATGAAAATAGTGTTGACTTTGCAGACTCCCTGAAAGTGTCTCAGGATCCCCCACAGTGTTCCACATACACTGTTCTATGCTGCTTAGATTTCATAACTAAGTAAGATAATGTTTCCAGGGATAAATGTGTGCCTTCACACTTCCTTAGATTAGAAATGAAGCAATGAGGTATAACTGAAAAAGTTGAGAACCTGGAGACAACCTGGGATTTGTAGTTATAATTCTGCTTTTAGAAGCTATGTGAGTGACCTTGGGAAAGTCAAATTATTTTCTCTGTGTTTCAGTTTCCCCATCTCTGAATGGAATGACATTATCTGTTTCAGAGAAATTTCTCAATTTCACTAGAAGCTTCTGAAAGTAGTTTCATTCCAAATATTGTTTGTGTCTATTTTCTTGGCCATTTGGAAGTAACAATTTTTCAGTATTGCTGATCCTTTCTACTGTATTTTTATTTTCTTTTTCATATATTTCTGCTCATCATTATTCTTTTCTTCTTTGTATGTACTTTGGGTTACTTCTGTTACTCTTTTTCTAACATATTAAGTTGGATGCTTGGCTCATTAATTTTTTCCTTTCTGTAATTTTATTTCATACCCTTAAAACTATAAAAATTACTTTCTCTGCCTCCCCCAAATATTAAGATACAGTATTTTCATTCAGGCCTAAGTATTTTTTTAAATTTCCATTACCAATTTCTGTCTCTACTCATTAGCTATTTAGAAGTGCACCTTTAAATTCCCAATTATAAAAAGGAATTAATCTGTTGGCTGAAGAGATTCCTCCCTATTACCAATGGCTGCACGAGGGAGGCAAGGGGGACTATATGTGGAACCCAAGAAATTCTCTGTGCACCTCTTAGAATTTCAGTGTTGTTAGGTACTGTCAAGTTGATTTTTGACTCATAGCGACCCCATGTGACAGAGTAGAACTGCCCCATAGGGTTTTCTAGGTGGTAATCTTTATGGGAGCACATTGCCAGGTCTTCCCCTATAGAATAGCTGGGTGGGTTCAAACTGCCAACCTTTTGGTTAGCAGCGAGTGCTTAACTGTTATACCATAAAAGCTTATAGAAAGCAACAGCAACCAAAAAAAGGCAGGAGGGCTACAGACTCAGATGTTTCACAAATGAAGTTTTGAGTAACTGCGTCAGGTAACAAACCTGGACAGCTGAGGTTCTGCCTGAGCACAGGGGAAATATGCAACAGGTATTTAAAAGAAGGAAGCCAGATACACAAAATTCAACCTTATGACCAATTGCAAAAAAGGAGGACTTTAGCAACTCAGCAAATTTTCTCTTTGCTTGTTATGTGCATGTATTTATTTGTATACACTAGTAATATACTTGCAGAAAGTGAAAAGGACTTGAAACATTTACTGATGAAGATCAAAGACCACAGCCTTCAGTATGGATTACACCTCATCATAAAGAAGACAAAAATCCTCACAACTAGGCCCATTAGCAATATCATAATAAACAGAGAAAATATTGAAGTTGTCAAGGATTTCATCTTACTTGGATCCACAATTAATGTGAATGGAAGCAGCAGTCAAGAAATCAAATGACGTATTGCATTGGGCAAATCTACTGCAGAAGACCTCTTTAAAGTATTAAAAAGTAAAGAAGTCACTTGAGGACTAAGGTGTGCCTGACCCAAGCCATGGTATTTTCAATCACCTCATAGACATGCGAAAGCTGGACAGTGAATAAGGAATCCAGAGAAGGATTAATGCCTTTGAATTATCGTGTTGGTGAAGAATATTGAATATACCATAGACTGCCAGAAGAATGAACAAATCTGTCTTGGAAAAAGTATAACCAGAATACCCCTTAGAAGCGAGGATGGCAAACTTTGTCTCATGTACTTTGAACATGTTATCAGGAGGGACCAGTCCCTGGAGAAGGACATCACGCTTGGTAAAGTAGAGGGTCAGCGGAAGAGAGGAAGACCCTCAAGGAGATGAATTGACACAATGGTTGCAATCATGGGCTCAAACATAGCAACGATTGTGAGGGTGGTGCAGGACCGGGCAGTGGTTCATTCTGTTGTGCATAGGGTGACCATGAGTCGGAACAGACGACAGCACCTAACAACAACAACAACAATTTTTTTCTCTGTCCCTCCATTTTAATTTTACATTCAAGTTGGAAATTAATTTTAAAACTTGGTTTCTAGGTGACAGCATATTCAGCAGACTCTGACTACATTTGAGGAATAATTAACACATACTGTATGGGTACAACGATGGTTGGAACTGTGCATCTCCTCATTTTGGGGAGAGAATAAGAACTTCTTAATTTGTAAGACAGATGGTTGTATCTTGTTAAGTGGAAATATTATTGTTTTGTTGATGTATGGGAGTTCAACTCTGTCTAGAAGGGTGCATATGGAAGCTGAGCAGCCAAAGGGGTGCACTGTTCCTGTCTATTACTATTAGTAATCAATTTATTTCCTCTTGGCATCCTTCATTGTCTGCTCTGTGAAAATGCATCTGGGACCTTTAAACATTTTTTGTTTTACCATACAATATTGAGCTTTGTCAGTGGAGGGTGCTGGAGAGACTTTGCAAGAGAAAGGGAATTTTATTCCTAGTTCCTGTGTGCTCCCTTGGCAGGTTCCTGAAGCACATAACTTTACCAGCACAAGGCTTCTGCAGCATGTGTGGCTTCTCCAGCGTGTAGCTCTTGCAGTGCATGACATCCAGCAGCACCCAGCGTCTAGTAACCAGCAGCTTCCCCAGCACTCTCCCTCAGGTGGTTTTGTAATAGATTGTCTCTGGACTGACACCTCTCCATGAAGAGCTTTCTCTGCTCCCTCCCTACCCCCAGAGGACACATTTCTGACAATCCTGAGGGTGGACTTCTAGCAAATTCTACCAGCATGGCAACATAGGGACTTCTCTGCCATTCAGCAAGTCATGATCTGCCCTTGACAACAAAGTCTGGATCTGGGCTTAATGTAGGCTCTTGCTTGTGGGCTCTATTGTAGCCCTAGTGACTGTTTCTTTTATATGCTATTTTTGTATTGTTTAGCGTTCTCTTTACTGCTTACCAACTGTCATGGACTGAATTGTGTCCCCCCAAAATATGTGTCAACTTGGCTAGGCTATGATTCCCAGTATTGTGTGTTTTTCCACCATTTTGTCGTCTGATGTGATTTTCTTTCATGTTGTAAATCCTAGCTCTATGATGTTAGTGATGCAGGATTGGCAGCAGTTATGTTAATGAGGCAGGACTCAATCTACAATATTAGGTTGTGTCTTAAGTCAATCTCTTTTAAAAATTTTTTTTTTATTGTACTTTAGAAGAAGGTTTACAGAACAAATAGTTTCTCATTAAAGAGTACACATACTGTTTTATGACATTGGTTAACAACTTCATGACATGTCAATACTCTCCCTTCTCAACCTTGGGTTCCCTATTACCAGCTTTGCTGTCCCCTCCTGCCTTCTAGTCGTTGTCCCTGGGCTGTTGTGCCCCATTAGTCTCATTTTATTTTATGGGCGTGTCGAATCTTTGGCTGAAGGGTGAACCTCGGTAGTGACTTCATTACTGAGCTAAAAGGGTGTGTGGAGGCCACACTCTCGGGTTTCTCCAGTCTCTGTCAAGCCAGTAAGTCTGGCCTTTTTTTGTGAGTTAGAATTTTGTTCTACATTTTTCTCCAGTTCTGTCCAGGACCCTCTGTTGTGATCCCTGTCAAAGCAGTTAGTGGTAATAGCCAGGCACCATCTAGCTGTACTGGACTCAGTCTGGTGGAGGCCATGGTAGTTGTGGTCCTTTAGCCTTTGGACTAATCTTTCCTTTGTGTCTTGTTTTCTTCATTCTCCCTTGCTCCCAAAGGGGTGAGACCAGTGGAGTATCTTAGATGGCTGCTTACAGGCTTTTAAGACCCCAGACACTACTCACCAAGGTAGAATGTAGAACATTTTCTTTATAAACTGTGTTATGCCAATTGAGCCAGATGCTCCCCGAGACCATGGTCCCCACAGCCCTCAGCCCAGCAATTCAGTCCCTCAGGGAGTTTTGATGTGTCTATGGAACTACCATGACCTTTCCTTGTACAAGTTGTGCTGGCTTTCCCAGTATTGTGTACTGTCTTACCTTTCACCAAAGTTGCCACTTATCTATTGTCTATTTAGTGTTCCCCCCCACCCCTCCCCTCCCTCGTAACCATCAAAGATTGTTTATTTTTGTGTATAAACCTTTTCATGAGTTTTTACAGTAGCAGTCTTATACAATATTTGTCCTTTTGTGATTGACTTATTTTACTCACATAATGCCCTCTAGATGAGATGCTTCACAGATTCATCATTGTTCTTTATCATTGTGTAATACTCCATTGTGTGTATGTACATAGTTTGTTTATCCATTCCTCTATTGATGGGCATCTAGGTTGTTTCCATCTTTTTGCTATTGTGAACAATGCTGCAATGAACATGGGTGTGCATATGTCTATTCTTGTGATGGCTCTTATTTCTCTAGGATAAACTCCTAGGAATGGTATTGCTGGATCATATGGTATTTCTATGTCTAGCTTTCTAAGGAAGTGCCCTATCGTTTTCCAAAATGGTTGCATCATTTTGCATTCCCACCAGCAGTGCATAAGAGTTCCGATCTCCCTGCAGCCTCTCCAACATTTGTTATTTCCAGGGTTTTTGATTCGTGCCAGTAATGCTGGGGTGAGATGGTATCTCATTGTGGTTTTGATTTGCATTTCTCTAATAGCTAGTGATCGCGAGCATTTCCTCATGTGTCTGTCGGCGCTTGAGTGTCTTCTTTGCTGAAGTGCCTGTTCACTTATTTTGTCCATTTTTAAATTGGATTATTTGTCTTTTTGTTGTAGAGGTTTTGGATTTTCTTGTAGATTTTAGAGATTAGACCTTTGTCTGATTTGTAATGGCCAAAATTTTTTTCCCTATCTGTAGGTTCTCTTTTTACTCTTTTGGTGAAGTCTTTTGATGACAGTAAGTGTTTAACTTTTAGAAGATCCCAGTTATCTAGCTTATCTTCTGGAGTTTGTGTGTTGTTGGTTATGGTTTGTATCCTGTTAATGCTGTGTATTAGGGCCTTTAGCGTTGATCTTATTTTTTCTTCTATGAACTTTATAGTTTTTGGCTTTATATTTAGGTCTTTGATCCATTTTGAATTAGTTTTTGTGTATAGTGTCAGGTATGGGTCCTGTTTCATTTGTTTGCAGATGGACATCCAGTTTTGCCAGCACCATTTGTTAAAAAGACTGTCTTTTGCCCATTTGATGGAATTTGGGTCCTTGTCAAAGATCAGGTGTCCGTATATAGACGGATTTACATCTGGGTTCTAAATTCTGTTCCATTGGTCAATATATCTGTCGTTCTAACAGTACGAGGCTGTTTTGACTACCATTGCTGTATAGTAGGTTCTGAGGTCAGGTAGTTCCAGTCCTCCTACTTTATTCTTCTTCTTCAGTAGTGCTTTA
>NW_004444117.1:3270732-3272162 GCF_000243295.1 Trichechus manatus latirostris
CTTGGTTAGATTTATTCCTAAGTATTTTATTTTTTTAGGGGCTATTATAAATGGTATTGTTTTCCTGATTTCCTTTTCATCATTCTTTTTATTGGTGTATAGGAATCCAACTGATTTTTGTACGTTTATCTTGTATCTTTCTACTCTGCTGAATCTTTCTAGTAGTTCCACTAGTTTTCTCCTGGAGTCTTTTCAGTTTTCTATGTATAATATCATATCATCCATAAATTGGGACAGTTTAATTTCTTCTTCATTACCAGTTTGGATGCCTTTTATTTCTTTTTCTTGCCTTATTGCTATAGCTAGGACTTCCAGCACAATGTTATATACGAGTGATGATAAAGGGCATCCTTGTCTTGTTTCCTGTTCACAAGGGGGATGTTTTCAGCCTCTCTCCATTAAGAATGATGTTGGCCATTGGTTTTGTATAGAAGCCCTTTATTATGTTGAGAAATTTCCCTTCTATACCTATTTTATTTAGAGTTTTTTTACTAGGAATGAATGTTGAGCTTTGTTGAATGCCTTTTCTGTGTCAATTAAGATGATCAAGTGTTTCTTTTCTTTCCTTTTATTTATGTGGTGGATTATGTTGATTGATTTTCTAATGTTGAACCACCCTTGCATACCTGGTATGAATCATACTTGGTCGTGGTGTATTATTTTATTTTTTTTATGATGCTGAATTCTATTGGCTAGAATTTTGTTGAGAACTTTTGCCGCTATATTCATGAGAGATATTGGTCTGAAATTTTCTTTCTTGTGTGGTGTCTTTGCCTGGTTTTGGTATCAGGGTGATGCTGGCTTCATAGAATAAATTTGGAAGTGTTGCTTCCTTTTCTATCTACTGAAATAGTTTGAGTAGTACTGGTATAAGCTCTTCTCTGAATGTTTGGTAGAATTCTCCAGTGAAGCCATCTGGGCCAGGGCTTTTCTCTATTGGGAGTTTTTTTTTTTTTAATTACCTTTTCAATCTCTTCTCTTGTTATGGGTCTGTTCAGATTTTCAACATTACTTTGTGTAAATTTGGGTAGGTAATGTGTTTCTAGAAATTTATCCATTTCCTCCAGGTTTTCAAATTTGTTGGAGTGTAGTTTTTCATAATACTCTGTTATGAGCCTTTTTATTTCAGTTGGTCTGTTACAATGTCCTCCATTTCATTTCTTCATTTGGGTTATTTGTGTCCTCTCCTGTTTTTCTCTTGTCAGTTTGTCCAGTGGTTTGTTGATTTTGCTGATCCTTTCAAAGAACAAACTTTTAGTTTTGTTGATTCTTTCTATTGAGTTTCTATTCTCTATTTCATTTATTTCTGCTCTGATCGTTATTATTTCCTTTCTTCTGGTGGCTGTGGCCTTTTTTTTTTGCTGTTCTCTTTCTATTTGTTTGAGTTGTGTAGTTAATGTTTTGATTTTGTCCCTTTCTTCTTTTTTGAT
>NW_004444117.1:3272873-3283042 GCF_000243295.1 Trichechus manatus latirostris
GTTTTTACTGAGACTTTATGTTTTTCTTTATTTTGATGAGTAGGTTTGTTAACTTTCTTTGTGGTTACCTTGAAATTTACCCTTATCTTCCTAGGTTTGAACCAGTCCATTATTATTTGGTATCGCCTTGCCCTCCTCTCCAGTAGAAGGTTTTATACCTACACTATTTTTTCCCTCTTTTATTGTTCTGATCTTGTTTTCATTTACAGATTAACCTCTCTGGTTTCCTGTTGTAATTCTTTCAGTTTTTGGATAGTCCTTGAGAGTTCATTTCCTTGGTTCTTATCTGGCTGGTATGATCTTGCGTCCTAGATTCAGCCTGTGGTCTGATGTTGTTTGTTCTCAGACTGAAGGACTCCCTTTTAATAATTCTTGTAAGTCTGGTTTGGTTTTTACACAGTCCCTTAATTTCTGTTTATCTGGAAATGTCTTAATTTCACCATCATATTTGAATGAGAGTTTTGCAGGATGTATTATTCTTGGCTAGCAAGTTTTTTCTTTCAAGGTTTTATGTATGTCATCCCAGTGCCTTGTTGCCTGCATGGTTTCTGCCAAATAATCCGAGCTTAGTCTTATTGTTTCTCCTCTGTATGTGACTTTTTGTTTTTTTCTTGAGCTGCTCTCAGGATTCTTTCTTTGTCTTTGGTTTTAGTGGTGTGATTATGATATGCCTTGGTGGTTTTCTTTTGGGGTCTATCCTATATGGGGTTCATTGAGCTTCTTGGATGGTCAGCGTTTCATTTTTCATGATATTGGGGAAGTTTTCTGCCAGCAGTTCTTCAGTGATCCTCTCTGTGTTTTCCATTTTCTCCCCATTCTGGAACTTTGATCACTCACGAATTTTTTGCTTTGGATTGTATCCCACATAATTCTCAGGGTTTCTTCATTTTTCTTTGTTCTTTTTTCTGATTTTTCCTCAGAGTTATATCCAAGTGTTTGTCTTCAATTCTGCTGATCTTGTCTTCCATCATTTCATACCTGCTCCTCAGCCCTTCTATGACACTGTCCATTTCTGAAATCTCATTGTTTATCTTTTGGATTTCTAATTGTTGTTTTTGTATGATTTCTAATTGTAAATTTATTCTGGTGTTTTGTTCCTGTATTTTTTCCTGAATTCTTCCATTTTTTTGTCTATACTTTCCATGAATTTTTCTATTTTTTCTTCATTTTTGTCTGCTTTTTGCTTCAACTCTTGGATAGCTCTTAACATTAGAAATTTGAATTCCCTATCAGGTAGTTCTGGTGCCTTTTCCTCTACTGGAAATTCATCTGGTGTTTTATTTTGGAAGCATACTAGAATTATCCTGCCCTTTTTTAAAAAATACATTTTTATATTGTCTGCTGTCTTCAGGACATTCAGTAGTTATTTTCCTCTTTTATTGATTGTAGATTTATTTGTTTCATCCTGCTTTTTTGTTTTATTTGGTTCTGTCTGAGCAGGTGGCTCTTCATTCTTTGTTTTTTGCTCATCCGTGGGCACAATTCTTTTCACTTCCTTGTCCAATGGGCAGGGTCAGTCACTTGGCTGTGGTGTAGAAGGGCAGGTCCAGCTGAAGGGGAGTTGCTGGGATGAGTTGTTTGTGGCAAGTACTAGGGCCAACAGGGTGGGCCAAGAATCAGTGCAGGGCAGGTTCCAGTATACCGTGTCTGTGCTGCTTGGGAATGTGATGTTCAGCTCACCATGCAGGTAGGCAGGAAGCGGTGGGGAGATTATGATGTGGGAGCTATGATGGGTATGGAGAGGAGAGAGAGGAGAGAGAAACAAGAGTGAAAAACAAAACAAAACAAAAAAATAGTGCTAAGGGAGCTTACCATTGGAGTGGAAAGAAGATAAACTGAGGAATGGAGAAAAAAAGAAAAGAAAAAAGGTAAAAGAAAAAATAAATATAAATTAGGAAAAAAAAAAGAAAGAAAAGAAAAGACCCCATGGATCCCACTGGTGCAGCTGTGAAGACTGGGGACTTGGCTCTCCGGTCACGAAGTACAGTCTGGCTAGAAGGGGTAGAGGTGTCACATAGCACCAGGTATTCAGGAGACAGGAAGAGAAGGTAAATACAGAGAGATGGTAAACTGAGAAATGAAGAAAGACAAAAAGGAAAAAAGACAGAAAAGAAAACAAAATCAAAAAGAAAAAAGAAATGCCCCCAGGTATCCCATCAAGTAGCTGCTCAGACTAGGGTAGCATCTCCCAAGCTGCACAGTACAGCCCTGCTAGAAGGGGCTCCCAAGCTGAGAAAAGAAAAAGAAAACAAACAAACAAAACTGAACAGAACAAATCAAAACAAACAAATAAAAAAAGCCCTAGGGAGCCCACCAGCTTGGTAGTGTGGGCCGGGAAGCAGTCCCACAGTTGAGCAGTGTTTCCCAGCCTTACAAGAAGAAGCAAAAATGGCACACGGAGCCAGGTATTTGAGAAAAAGGAGGGGGAGGTGGTGACAGGTATGGTAGAAACCAAAAGAAATGGAAAAAAGCAACATCAACAACAAGCAACTAGCATTAAGGGAGCCAGCCAGCATGGGCAGGTGGAATCCAAGTGGTACAGGGCTGAAGCCGGTGACTTCTGGCCTAGAGACTGTGACCGCAGGAAGCAGAGGAAGGCTGAGTGCGGGTGATGAAGGGTGGGGGTTGGGAAAGCATATATCACTGGTTACTGGTTGTTCTGTCTCCTGCTAGGAGCTCCATGAAGCTACTTTCCCATATTCCCTGTTCGCTGATCTCTGACAGGAGTCCAAGATGGCAAATTCGTGCTGCGTTAGCTGCTAGGGGACCGCTGCACATATCTCTCCTTGCTCTCCGTTCTCTGTCAGTTTCTTATTCCATTCAGTGCTTGGCTGAGTTCTTTGTCTCTTCATTTGATGCTTAGGGTTTCAGGATTGAAGTTCATCTCTGACTTAGTTTTTTGGGTCTTTGCTGTGGAAGGACAGTGTGGTGCTTCTGTCTATAGTGCAATGTTGCCTGGAAGTCTCTAAGTCAATCTCTTTTGAGATATAGAAGAGACAAGTGAACAGAGAGACATGATAACCTCCTACCACCAAGAACGAACCAGGAGAGGAGTGTGTCATTTGGATCCAGGGTCCCCTTGCTGAGAAGCTTCTACATAGGGGAAGATTGGTGACATGGATCTTCCCCCAGGGCTGACAGAGAGAGAAGGCCTTCCACTGGAGCTGGCACCCTGAATTTGGACTTCCAGCCTATTAGACTGTGAAAGAAACTTCTGTTCTTCAACAACAATACCCACTGGTGATATTTCTGTTGTAATAGCGCTAGTTAACTAAGACATAAATCAATACCTCATTACTCCAATCTCCTTTTATAGTCAATAATGTGTTCCACTAAACTTTCCTTGCACAAATTACTATGTGGTTTTTCTCTCCTGACTTGATTCAGACTCACACATATGCTTTTATTTTTAATTCAAATTTTTGAGTAAGTTATTTTATCAGTCAGGATGAGCTAGGTTGTGATTGTGGTAGCAAACAATGACAACATCCCATTCACTTTCAACCACAAACTTTCCTTGCTCATGCTGCATGTCAGTCTTGAGTTGTTGGGAGTTTACTTCATGTAATTCTTGCTCAAGGACCTTGGGTGACAGAGCTTCCACTGCTTGAACATTACTTTGTGGCAAGAGGAAGATAAGCAATGGCACTTGTCATTTTTGCTCGCATTTTATTGGCTAAAGCAAGCCACATGGAAACTTATAACTCCCAGGGAATGCAGAAGTGCAAATCTACCCTGGGTTTGGGAGGAGGAAAACCTGAAATTTCAGTGAGAAGCACTAATGGCTACCTGAGTAATACATTCAGAGATTGGTTCAGAGCTCAAACCATTTCTCCCCACAAGTACTTTTATTTGTTTCTGTGTATGCTTCCATTTTCATATTTCATTATGCAAATACAAGTAAACATTCATGTAATCTTATCTCTCTCTTTTAATACAGGTAAAAATAAAGTACACTATTACGTTGTTCTGTAGTTTGTTTTTTAAACCCAACATTATATTCTGTATGTCTTTCATTGTTAAACACAAAGAGAGTTTCCTCAGTCTTTTATACAACTTCATAGCATTCTATCACATAGATGGATCATAGTTAATTTTATCGGTGCTCTCTCCAAACCCCACTGCCATCAAGTTGATTCCAACTCATAATGATCTTGCAGGACAGAGTAGGACTGCCCCATAGGGTTTCCAATTAAGTAAATTTTTTCAGAAGCAGACTGCCACATCTTTCTCCTGTGGAGCGTCTGGTGGGTTCAAACAACCGACCTTTCAGTTAGCAGCCAAGCACTTAACTACTGTACCTCCAGGCATCCTTCAGTGCTCTCTAGACATTACTAAATTCCCCTCCATGGGTTTCCCATTTCCCAACAAACTTGATAACAGACTGTGTTGTCATACTTTTGCAATTTTGCCAATACGATGAGTAAAAAACATTATGTTGGCAATGCAATACTATGCAATGATAAAGAACAATGATGAGTCTGTGAAACGTCTCATAACATGGATGAATCTGGAAGGCATTATGCTGAGTGAAATTACTCACAAAAGGACAAATATTGTATAAGGCCACTATTATAAGAACTCAAGAAAAGGCTAAACACAGAAGAAAACATTCTTGGATGGTTACGAGGGTGGGGAGGGAAGGAGAGGAGTATTCACTAGCTAGATAGTAGACAAGAATTATCTTAGGTGAAGGGAAGGACCACACATGTTACAGGGGAAGTCGACACAACTGGACTAAACCAAAAGCTAAGAAGTTTCCTGAATACAACCAAACACTACGAAGGACAGAGTAGCAGGGGTGGGGTCTGGTATCCATGGTTTCAGGGAACATGTAGGTCAATTGGCATAACAAACGTTATTAAGAAAATGTTCTGCATCCCATTTTGGTGAGTGGCGTCTGGGGTCTTAAAAGCTAGAGAGCAGCCATCTAAGATGTATCAATTGGTCCCAACCCACCTGGAGCAAAGGAGAATGAACACCAAAGACACAAGGAAAGTATTAGCCCAAGAGACAGAAAGGGTCACATAAACCAGAGACTCCATCAGCCTGAGACCCGAAGAACTAGATGGTGCCTGGCTACAACCAATGACTGCCCTGACAGGGAACACAACAGAGAGTCCCTTATGGAGCAGGCGAAAGTGGGATGCAGAACTCAAATTCTAGACTTAATGGTTTGATTGAGACTGGAGGGACCCCGGAAGACATGGGCCCCGGACTCTCTGTTAGCCCAGAACTGAAACCATTCCCGAAGCCAACTCTTCAGACATACATTAGACTGGACTGTGAGACACTCGTGAAGAGGGTGCTTCTTAGCTCCAGTAGATACATGAGACTAAATGGGCAGCTCCTGTTCGGAGGCAAGATGAGAAGGCAAAAAGGGACAGGAGCTGGTTCAACGGACACAGGAAATCTGAGGTGGAAAGGAGGAGTATGCTGTCACAGTATAGGGAGAGCAACTAGGGTCACAAAACAATGTGTACACAAATTTTTCTATGAAGAAACTAACTTGAACTGTAAACTTTCACCTAAAGCACAATAAAAAAAATATGTTAGTGTCCTTTTGATTTGCAATTCTCTTATTATGAGTAAGGATGTGAACTGTTTCATATACTTAAGGGCCTCTTATTTCTTTTTTTTTTTCCTAAATTGTTCATACCCTTTACCCATTATTCTTTTTGGTATTGTTCTTCTATTCTAGGAGCTCTTTATCAGAGTCAGTAATATGATGAGGCAAACGCTTCTAGGGAGCAAAATTTAAAGAGGCACTCACTATCAGGGTCATACACCTGGAGGATTTCCCTTACTTTCTTGCAAACTCAAAATGCATTTACCAACTATTGAGAGAAGTATGTGAAAGTCTCCTATGATTATAGATTTATGGTTTTGGTTCTGTCAAATTTTGCTTTCTATATTTTGAAGCTATGTTAATGGGTGCATATAGATTGATAATTATATCTTATTGTTGAATTGATCTCTTCATCATTATAAAATGTCTCTTTTTATCTTCAGTAATGCTTCTTGCCTTAAAGTATCTTACGTCTGATATTAGTATACTATGCCAGCTTCTTTTTTTTTTAAATACTAGCTTTCTCTTGATTAATATTTGCCTAATACATATATTTCCATTGACACCGAGGGGGTAGATGTTGCCTTTTTGTTCCTTGAGGCCAGAAGAGCCATGCAACCTAGAGGCCTGAGGTCCAATCAAGACTCCTCATGGCACAAGGATGCCACGGACTGTCCTAGGACATGCTAGCTAGTGTTGCAGTGACAGAGTCCAGCAGAGTGGCTACAAGGGTCCAGAGCAGATCCCTCCACTATCCTTGGCTCTTGCCCAAGCTGGGTTCTCCTGCATTCCTCTGCACCTTATGAGCTACCTGGTACCCTTCCAAGAAACCCCTTTTCTGCTTATGTCAAGTCAAGCCTGCTTCTCTTGTTTGAGGTGAGACCAGTCCATGAATACCACAGAGGAGGGGGAGGGGCAGTTAGTCAGCCCAAGGGGCTCCACTACATCTGCAGAGCCTCTGCCTACAACCCTTACAACCCTGCTCTTTTCCTTCCCAACTTTTACCCTTGCCAAGGCTCAGCACAAATGTCCCCTCAGTAAAGCCTCCCCCAACACCTACCCCTGGCCAAGGGGCTTAAGATATTCTTTTGCCAGAGCCGTTGAGTTAATGTCCCCAGGCAAAGCAGGGTTCGGGTGGGTTGTTCTTTCTGCCTTCCTCTCCTCCTGTCCTCCTGGGGTCCCTGCAGTGGCCCCTTTTTCCTCCCTCCCTGCCCTGTGTCTCACTTTCCCTGTATATGGGCTGCAGCTGTGGTGATGCCATGGGGTCTTCCCCTTCCCAGCTGCTGCTGCTGACACCAACGGGTGTGGCTTGCTCTCCTGAGAAGGAGAGAGGTGTGCTGGGCACTCTCAGGCTCAGGCTCTTGCCACCAGCACAGATGTGGTAGTTCCCCCCACCCTCAGAGCCCTTAAACTCAAACACACTCAACTACCTGACTATTAGTTTTTTTTTATAAAAACTACTCAGACCAGTCCATGCATATTCTTCCTGTGCATGTGACTTGATCCCACTACTTGGGAGGGAGTCACTGTATTAGTTCCCTGTGACTGCTGTAACAAATTTCTACAAACTTGGTGGCTCAAAACAACACAAACTTATTCTGTTACAGTTCTGGAGGTCAGAAGTACAAAATCAGTCTCACTGGGCTGAAGCTAAGGTGTCAGCAGGGCTGTTTCTTCTGGATGCTCCAGGGGAGACTGAGTTTTCTTGCCCTTTTCAGCTTCTAGTGGTCACTGGCATTCCTGGGCTTGTGGCCCCTTCCTCCGTCTTCAAAGAGCATCACTCCAAACTGCCTCTATCATCCCATCTCCTTCTTATGCATCAAATCTTCATCTACCTCCTTCTTGTAAGGATACTTATAATTACATTTAGAGCTCACCTGGGCAATCTGGTATAATCTCCCATTTCAAGGTCCTCAGTTTAATCACATCTGCAAAGTCCCTTTTGCCGTGTAAGGTAGTATATTCACAGAGTCCAGGGATTAGGAAGTGGGTGTCTTTTTGGGGCCATTATGCAGTCTATCAGAGTCATTTGGTGATATTATGCTTATGATGCATTTACCTCATCTGGCCTGACTTTTTTCTCTACAGAGGGTCCCTTATTAACTGGAAATGCCTTTCCTGTGTGTTCCCCATGCTCATATGACTCCACCTAGCCCCAAGGGAGCTCCCTAGTTGTGGGAGCCCAAGTTTCACCTCATCCTGCCACATGTGCCCATCTCCTCGGCTACAAGGTGATCCTCATTGTCCTTGACCATCTCAGCTCTGGCACTGAGCCTGGCATGAGGCAGGCTTCCCCAGGCATCTGCTGATTGCAGAGGAAGAGGCTGGTACCCGAGTTCACCAAGAAAAGGATGATTGGACAGAAGTTCAGGTCAATCCCTCTGTCTTCCTGGAGGTGTGAGTAGACGTCTTCTGCCCTCCTCCCCAGCCCTTCGTGGCCCAGGCCTTCCCTCAGTATGAGGCCTAGTGGGCATGGCCTTCACTGACCAGCTGCTCTTCCTGGCAAATTTCAATACCAGGGGCCGAGGGGAAGTCTGTTTTGCCTTGGAGCCAATCTGACTTACCCCATTCAGCTTTGCCAGCAACAAAATCTGAACTCCAGCACCCAGAACCCAACCATAAATTAGGGGGCTGCCAAGACATACCGGACAGACTGTGGGATCTTTTGGATGTAAAAAAAAAGAAGAAAGAAAAAAAAAGAGAAGTTTAATTTTCAAGTGGATGGAAAATTAGACCAGACTAGAAGGCTCTGGATGGTTATCATTCTAAAGCATGAGGACATCATCTCGGGGTCCCCTGAGTGCCCCAAATCTACCTGACCACAGCTCAGGCAAGCCACCTAGATGGGTGAGTGGAACTACTATTAGTAAATGTGGCCCAGAGCTGACAGATGGTGCAGGTTTTCAAGAGAAGCCAGAAAACCAGATTTTTATGTACAGTCTCTCAATTTCAAATGCAATGAACTACACTGCAACTACCACGCAGGCCAGGCTCAGGGGCTTCTGGGCTGGGGTTAGGGACCACCAGTTTGTGACTTCTGCATCGTCAGTGGTTTTGGCACTGTGCTTTGCAAAACCCAGGGCTGCTGTTTTGTGAACATGGGGATCGTGGACTGATTAGGCCAGCATCACCTAGAGACACATGTTACCAAAATGACAACCAGGCCCACCCTAGATTCCTGAGAACTGTGGCTCTGCTTCTGTCACAAGTGTCAGGGCAATGGCTCCTTTGCCCGTGGATTTGAGCATCCCTGACCAGGGTCCACAGTGGGGCCCTGAGGCATCCAGACATCCAGAGCTGTTAGGCCCAATCAGTGTCATATTTGGGACTTATGTGACATAAGTGTTCCTTCAAAAAATGGTTGCACCTGCTAAATAAAGTTGGCCATCTAGCTGTACAGGTGTGTGTGTGTTGGGGAGGGACAAGGAATCCACAGTAGCCAGAATGATCTTGATTGTTTGAAGACTCATCAAACCATATCACTTGTTTGTTTATACCCTCCGGTGGACCACTCCCACACCCAATAACACTCTCTGTACTGTCCTCGGTCCTCACCATGGGCTCAGGCCCTCGCTGTCTGGATCCCTGCTCCTCTCTCTGTCATTCTCCATCTTCCCACTTGCCTCTTTGCTCATATGTTACTTCCTCAGTAAAACTTTCCCGGACCCACCTATAAAACAGAGCCCCTCCCATTCCACACTCTCCTCTCCCTATTTGTGATGGTTAATGTTATGTGTCAACTTGTCTAGGCTATGATTTTCAGTGGCTTGGCAGACACTATGTAATCATCTTCCATTTTGTGATCTAATGTGAGCAGCCAACCAGTTGGAAAAGGAGTTTCCTTGAGGGTGTGGCCTGCATCCAGTATATAAATGGATGTTCTGGCAAATCTCTCTCTCTCTCAACCCTGCAATCTTCTCAGTGTCTGACCTCTGGTTATTGGGACATAAGCCAGCAGAGGCCTCCAGACTGTTGCCTGACCTGCAGGTTTTGAGATCATCAGCCCTTGCAACCATGTGAGCCAGCAGAGGTCATCAGCCTGTCATCTAAGCCACAGATTTGGGATTTTGCCAGACCCTAGAATTGCATGAGCCATTTCCTCATAATTAATTGAGCCATCTCCTTGAAGTAAATTTCTCTACGTGTACCTATATATGCTTCACTGGTTTTGCTCCTCTAGAGAACCCAGACTAAGACACTACTTTATATTTCTTCCTAACCCTTCGTGCTTTCACATACCAACACTGCATTATAGGATGTTTCCTTCCCTGTGGTATTCCCAGTGAACAGTGCCTAGTACGTAGCTCAATCCATGGCTGGCTACTTGTCACCCGGCTCCTAGCTCAGATGTTCTCACCACAGAGAGACCTTCCTTGACCTTCCTAATACCCCACCTCCCAGCTTCTCTTTATCACATTGCTATCTTTTCTTTTTTAATTGAGATATAATTCACATACCATAAAATTTCACATAATGTGAAATTCACCATTTTATTTATTTATTTTATATTTTATTGTACTTCAGGTGAAGGCTTACAGAACAAATAGTTTCTCATGAAAGAGTAGTACACATGTTGTTTTATGACATTGGTTAACAACCC
>NW_004444117.1:3293472-3296200 GCF_000243295.1 Trichechus manatus latirostris
GTTCCCAGGGATCCCACCGATGCAGCTATGAGGTCTGGGGAAGTCACTCTCAGGTGTTGCAGTACAGCCTGGCGAGAAGGCATAGAGGTATACAATGCCTGGTATTCAGGTATCAGAAAGAGAAGGAAGATATAGAGAGATGAGAGACTGAGCAATGAAGAAAGACAAAAAGGGAAAAAGAGGGATAAGAAAACAAAACAAATTAAAAAAAAAAAGAACAAGAAAGACCCCCAAAAAAACAGAAAAAAAAAACAATGAAAAAAGAAATTTTCTCAGGGATCCCTCTGCACATCTGTGGAAGCTGAAGGGGTGTTCCTTGCCACGCAGCTCTGCCTGGCCAGAAAGGGCTCCCAACTCAAGAAAAGGAACCCTGGCAATCACTAATATGCTTTCTGTCTCTATGGATTTGTCTATTCTGGACATTTCATATAAATGGAATCATATGGCCTTTTGTGACTGGC
The DNA here is from genome assembly GCF_000243295.1 of Trichechus manatus latirostris. NCBI lineage: Eukaryota > Metazoa > Chordata > Mammalia > Sirenia > Trichechidae > Trichechus > Trichechus manatus. Next base: position 3,293,934 of record NW_004444117.1, read on the forward strand.
TTCTTTCATTTGGCATAATGTTCTTAAGATCCATTCGTGTTGTAGTGTGTATCAGTACTTCAATCCTTTTCACAGCTGAATAATATTCCATTCTATGATTATACCCCATTTTGTGTATACATTCATCCACTGATGAGCATTTGGGCTGTTTCTACTTTTTGGCTGTTACAAGTGATGCTGCTATCAATATTCACGTACAAGTTTTTGTGTGGACACGTTTTCATTTCTCTGGGGTATATACCTAGGAGTGGAATTGCTAGGTTATATAAAAACAAAAAACCCGTTGCTCTTGAGTCGATTTCAACTCATAGCAACCCTATAGGACGGAGTAGAACTGCTCCATAGGGTTTCCAAGGACTGGCTGGTGGATTCGGACTGCTGACCTTTTTGTTAGCAGCCGAACTCTTAACCACTGTGCCATCAGGGCTTCTTTCGGTTATATAGTAATGTTTTATTTTCTTTAGAACTCTTATTGGAAATTATTGCTGGGTTTACTTGTTTATTTACAGACTCTCCCAGGACCAGGACTGGGTTGAAGTGAGTGAGGCATTTGCATCAGGCATAAAACTTAAGAAGGGTGCCAAAAATTCAATACTCAGCATAAATAATATTTTAATGCAATATTAAAAAAAATCAAAATCAGGGTCAAAGTGCTGTGCCTGAGGTAAAAGGAAAAATCAGTAATACCAATGTCTTTCTTCAAAATTTTGATATTTTGTTCATCATGGAATTTTTTGCAGTAATTTTGATTTAAAAAAATATTTCATTAAAGTGATATTTATTTTGAATATTGACTTTTTGGCATCTTCTTAAATTTTGTGCTGGAAGCAAGCAGAATGTCCCACTCCCCTCATCCTAGGCCCAGTCTGTCCCTTCTCAGATGATGTAAGCACCCTGGGGCTCTATCTCAAGCCCCAACGGAGGGCAGCACCTGGCACATAATCAGGCTCCTAGTGGTTCATGGCTGGCGGAAGAAAAGTATTCTTGTGAGCAGGAAGTATATGGTCAGCTTTGATTTTAGGGCAGGCTCTCAAGCTGTGAGCCCACAGCCGTCTGATGCCCCATACCCCCAGGTGAGAGGGGCTAAGGCCAGAACTCGAGAGGGTGCGTGATGGCGGAATAGATCTAGGGCGCCTTGGAAGAGAAATGGACACAGCTTGGCGAGCAACTGATGTGGGGATGAGGCACAGGGAGGCTCAGAGACACCCTTGAGGTTTCAGGCGGGTAGCTATGTAGATGGGGTGGCAGATGGGGCTTCCCAAAGAGAGCCCATGGGAGGCTCTCCGCAGTGGACGTGGTAGGTGGCGCTGAGGGGGAGGGTGTTGAAAGAGTGTTCTAGAACAAGAGGTAGGGATTTGGGAAATGTCGCCAAAAATCCCCGCCACACAGCAAGTCTTCATTTTTTAAAAACCATTTGAATGTCTGGGTTTAGTTTTTTTAATTTGCCGTCCAGGTGAACACCTGACACCCGGCATTCGGCCGCGAGAGGCCCAGCACCGGCTGCGAGGTCAAGGCCGCGGGACCTCGGTGCCAGCTATTTTCCCAGGCGGCTGCGGGCGCTCGCTGCGCCCAGACCGCGTGCCCAGCAGAGATGGGGAGCAGGACGGAGAGCGCCCCTGGCGGGCTCCGAGTAGCGCAGACCCGGCCCTCAGCCTCTGGGAGCCTGGAAAGAGGAAAACTCAAGGGTAAACAACACACTGAGGGTTAGAATTCGCTTGCCTCGGGTGCAAAACTGAAAGGCGCGCCAAAAACTCAGTAATCAAGCTAAATATTTTAATGCAGTATTTAAAAAAAATTTTTTTTTTATTGTACTTTAGATGAAGGTTTACAGAATAGTTTCTCATTAAACAGTACACATATTGTTTTATGACATTGGTTAACAACCCCATGACATGTCAACACTCTCCCTTCTCGACCCTGAGGACCTTTTTTTCGGTGAAAATATACATAGCCAAAATTTTGAAAGTTTCTACAGGTACAATTCAGTGACATCGATTACATTCTTCCAGTTGTGCTGCTATTCTCGCTATCCTTTTCCAAATTATTCCATCACCATTATTTTCAACTCACTGTCCCCTAGGCTTCCCATCAAACCGTTTGAGTTGCTGTTGTCCATTTGATCTCACATAGATAATTCTGGGGTTTTTTATTTTTTTTGTACCTTAAATGAAGGTTTGCAGAACAAATAGTTTCTCATTAAACAGTACACATATTGCCCTATGACAATGGTTAACAACCCCATGACATGTCAACACTGTCCCTTCTCA
>NW_004444117.1:3296624-3311431 GCF_000243295.1 Trichechus manatus latirostris
ACTGATCTTTTCCTTGTATCCTGTTCTCTTCATTCTCCCTTGCTCCTGAAGGGATGAGACCAGTGGAGTATCTTAGATGGCCGCTCACAGGCTTTTAAGATGGGGTCATGTTTTTTGTGTGTGTGTTTGGGGAGATCATGTTTGAGAGATAAATCCATCTTTTGTCATTCCTGCATTCCCTTTCCCCATTTCCCTTCTCATTACCCCATATACAGAGCTCCCTTGCAAGGCCACAGGCCCCCACTGTGAATTACTGTAACTTCTTGTTGTAAAAGGCTTTGAATTGATTTTTATGTTTGGCTTCAGAAATTAATTTTAAAATTTATTTTTATTTTTTATAAAAATATTACTTTGTATTTGTATATATTTATTTATAAACTGTTAAAAAGGGCTTACAAAAAAAGCCAGCCATCCTGTCTTCACCCTCCCTCTTTTTTTTCCATCCCCCAGAGGCACTCTGTAGTGACAGTACAATCACACCTGCCAGCCCTGCCTCAGTTCAATCTTTACCCAGAGCCCCTGCCCCCCCAACCAGCTCCAGTCTGCCCTGGGTAATTTCTTGCCACTTTCTAAGACTTCCTTTGTCCCTCCCTACATTATATCCTGTGGTTCCTGACTCTCATCATCTTTCTTAGTCTTTCTTGAATTCTTTGCTTATTTTGATGGCACATAGCTTCCAGCAGGAAGATAATCCTGATGATACTAATTATACTAATGTTGGCAAGGATTTGGTGGGACCAGAAACCCTAGGCCCTGCTGATGGCAGTGTAAACTGGTACAAGTTCTGGAAAGCAATATTGTAGTGAAATTAAGTATGTACAGACCTTGTCCAGCAACTCTACTTCCAGAAAAGTCTCTCACAGATCTAGGGTCTTCTTCTCTTTCCATAGTCTCAGATATATTCTCTCTCTCTTAAATTTTAATTAATTAACTTAATTTTTAAATAAATAATACATTGTTGTTGTTGTTAGGTGCCGTCGAGTCGATTCCAACTAACAGTGACCCCATGCACAGCAGAATGAAACACTGCCTGGTCCTGCGCCATCCTTACAATCATTGCTATGCTTGAGCCCATTGTTGCAGCCACTGTGTCAATCCATCTTATTGAGGGTCTTCCTCTTTTTTGCTGACCCTCTACCTTACCAAGCATGATGTCCTTCTCCAGGGACTGGTCCCTCCTGATAACATGTCCAAAGTATGTGAGACGTAGTCTCCCCATCCTTGCTTCCAAGGAGCATTCTGGTTGCACCTCCTCCAAGACAGATTTGTTCATTCTTTTGGCAATCCATGGTATATTCAATATACTTCACCAACACCACAATTCAAAGGTGTCAATTCTTCTTCAGTCTTCCTTATTCATTGACCAGCTTTCACATGCGTATGATGTGATCGAAAATACCATGACTTGGGTCAGGAGCACCTTAGTCCTTAAAGTGACATCTTAGCTTTTTAACACTTTAAAGAGGTCTTTTGCAGCAGATTTGCCCAAAGCATTGCGTTGTTTGGTTTCTTGACTGCTGCTTCCGTGGGTGTTGATTGTGGATCCAAGTAAGATGAAATCCTTGAAAACTTCCATATTTTCTCTGTTTATCATGATGTTGCTTATTGGTCTAGTTGTGAGGATTTTCGTCTTCTTTATGTTGAGGTGTAATCCATACTGAAGGCTGTTGCAGTCTTTGATCTTCATCAGTAAGTTCTTCGAATCCTCTTCACTTTCGGCAAGCAAGGTTATGTCGTCTGCATGCTACAGGCTGTCAATGAATCGTCTTCCAATCCTGATGCCCTGCTCTTCTTCATACAGTCCAGCTTCTGGGATTACTTGCTCAGCATACAGATTAAATAAGAACGGTGAAAGGATACAATCTTGATGCACACCTTTCCTAACTTTAAACCACACAATATCCCCTTGCTCTGTTTGAACAACTGCCTCTTGATCTATGTACAGGTTCCTTATGAGCACAATGAAATGTTCTGGAATTCCCATTCTTCACAATGTTATTCATAATTTGTTATGATCCACACAGTCGAATGCCTTTGCATAGTCAATAAAACACAGGTAAACATCCTTCTAGTATTCTCTGCTTTCAGCCGGGATCCATCTGACATTAGCAATGATATCCCTGGTTCCACATCCTCTTCTAAATCCAGCTTGAATTTCTGGCAGTTCCCTGTTGATATACTGCTGTAGCAACTTTTGAATGATCGTCAGCAAAGTTTTACTTGCATGTGATATTAATGATATTGTTAATAATTTCCACATTCAGTTGGCTCGCCTTTCTTGGGAGTAGGCATAAATATGAATCTCTTTCAGTCAGTTGGCCAGGTAGCTGTCTTCCAAATTTCTTGGCATAGACGACTGAGCACTTCCAGTGCTGCATCTGATTGTTGAAACATCTCAGGTGGTATGCTGTCAATTCCTGGAAGCTTGTTTTTCGCCATTGCCTTCAGTGCAACTTGGACTTCTTCCTTCAGTACCATCGGTTCCTGATCATATGCTACCTCCTGAAATAGTTGAACATTGATCAATTCTTTTTGGTATAGTGACTCTGTGTATTCCTTCCAGCCTCTTTTGATGCTTCCTGTGTCCTTTAATATTTTCCCCATAGAATCCTTCAAGATTGCAACTTGAGGTTGGAATTTTTTCTTCAGTTCTTTGAGCTTGAGAAATGCTGAGCGTGTTCTTCCCTTTTGGTTTTCTATCTCCAGGTCTTTGCACATGACATCATAATATTTTACTTTGTCTTCTTGAGCCGCCCTTTGAAATCTTCTGTTCAGCTCTTTTACTTCATCATTTTTTCCTTTTGCTTTAGCTACTCGATGTTCAAGAGCAAGTTTCAGAGTATCTTCTGACATCCATTTCTGACATTGCATGGCTCAAAATCAGAAAGCCTTCCTCTATCCACCCAGTCCACATCCACCCCATTAAAAACAAAAACAAAAACCGTTGCCATCGAGTCGATCCCAATTCCATGTATTATCAAGTATAACTGCTCCATAGGGTTTTCTTGGCTGTAATATTTATGGAAGCAGATAGCCAGGCTTTCTTCTATGGTGCCATTGAGTGGGTTTGAACCTTCAAGCTTTAGGTTAGTAGTTGAATGCAAACCATTTGCACCGCCCAGGGAATGCCTATCCATCCCATGTTGTTGTGTGTTGTCGAGTCGATTCTGACTCATAGCGCGACCCTATATGACATAGTAGACTTGCCCCATAGGGTTTCCTAGGCTATAATCTTTATGAGAGCAGATTACCAGGTCTTTTCTACCACAGAACCACCAACCTTTTGGTTAGCAGCTAAGTGCTTAACAATTGTGCCACCAGGGCTTCTTATCCACCCCATGTTGTTATTGTGTGCTGTTGAGTTGATTCTGACTCATAACGACTCTATGGGACAGAGTAAAGCTGCCACATAGGGTTTCCAAGGCTATAATCTTTATGGAAGAAGACTGCCACGTCTTTCTCCCTATGAGTGGCTGGGGATTCTAACCCTTGACCTTTCTGTTAGCTGCCATGTGCTTAACAACTGTGCCACCAAGGATCCATCCATCCCACACGTAATCATTATTAGTTTTTTGTGTATTTTAGAATGTCTTTAAAGTTGTTTTGCTAATATACTATATATGCTGTTCTGTACCTTGGTTATTTTTTTCTTTAATCATGGGTACTTTTTCATATCAGCACATAAAGAGTGTCCTCACTCGTTTTTACAGCTGCATAGTATTCTATGGGATGGCTGTGCAGTGACTTTTAACCAGTTTCCTATTTATGGACATTGAGTTGTTTCCAATTTTTTACTATCAAATAGTGCTGCAGTGAATAGCCTTATGCAGACTCCATTTACAGGTATATAAGCTTGATGGTAGGATAAATTGCTGGAGGTAGAATTCCTGGGTCACAGTATTCACATATTTGTAATTTTATGAATAGTGCCAAATTCACTTCCATAAGGGTTGTATCAATTTACCCTCCAAACAACAATGCATACATGCCTATTTCACCAGTTTTGTCCACATAACATTACAATTATTTTCTGTCAGTCTAAGAGGTTAAAAATGGCATAACAATGTGGTCTTCTTTTGAGTTAATTTGAACATTTACATCGCTCATGATCATGTTTTCACATGTTTGAGTCATTTGTATTTCCTCTTCTGGAATGATCTGTTTTTATCTCTTACCCATTTTTCTACTGGATAGTTGATATTTCCATTTTCTTTTGAATCACCTTCAGTTAGACTTTCATCTCCAACATTTCACTGAAACGCTTCCTTCTGGGGTCACCGTCTATGTCTATGTTGCCAAACTCAATGGCAGCTCTTGGTTCTTGTCTTATTTAACTTCTCAGCAGCACTTGACATAAATGATCTTGCCCTTCTTCTTGAGTCTTCCTTCATCAACTTCTGGGGCACTACTCTTCCTTAGTTTTCCTCTTCTAGAAGTTCGTTCTCAGTGTCCTTTGTTGAGTCCTTTTTATCTTCTCAACTTGTAAACATTTGAATGCCCCAGGTCTCATTTATCTTCTCTATCTACACTACTCCGTAGATGGTTTCTGAGCCCCTGGCTCTACATGCAATTTTCACTTTAAAGCTTTCTGAATTTATATACCCAGGCCTGATCTTCTCTCTGAACCCCAGAATTGCGTGATTCCAATCTGTACTCAGCATTTTCACTTGCATGTCTAATGGACTTCTCAACCTGAACATGCTCCAAATCAAGTTCCCGATTTTCCTCTCCAATCCTCTTCCTCCCCTAGTCTCTCCACATCTCAGTAAATTGCAACTCTACTTTTTGCTGAGAAAAAATTTTACAGTCACATCGACTTCTCCCTTTCTCTCACATTTGACTTACACTCCATCTGCAAATCCTGTTGTCTTTCCTTTCAAAATACATTCCAAATATGATCACCTTTTACACATCCACTGCTACCATTCTGATCCAGCTTACCACCTACTCTTACTTGCATCAGGCTTTAAGCGATAAAGCCTCATAAGATATAGCTACATAAGAGAACAGCCTCCTAGCAGGTCTCTCTGCCAAATGCCTTGGTGTGTGGAATCGAAAGATTAACTATAAAGACATAGAAGTATATTTTAGAGTTTAGAGAGCTTAGTCTAAACCAAACTTTGCTCTAGATCGCAGTTTTACTTTTCTTATTCCAAAAAAAGTAAATAATTATTTAAATTAAAAGGATATAATTGCCAACAATAGCAACAGGAATGAATAAATTCATTGAAAAGTGCATCTGTCTACTGCGTAATCTTATTACCTAGGTGGCACCTCACTGCCAGCAGTCAGGCAGGCATGCGTAGACCAGAAAACACTGGTCTCACACTTAGGCTCAGTAGTGGCTCCTCTACGGTGGGGGCATCTGACTGGGCTCCCCAGCCTGCCGGGCTGGGTTGATGAGCAAAATCCACGCACTGTTACAGGAACAGGAATAACATTTGCCATTAGTTACGTCTCCATTACGTAAATGCTGTGCCAATCTCAGATTTTTTTCCTTAGGCTAGATTGTTGTTGTTGGGTGCCATCAAGTCGACTCCAACTCATAGGCTAGATTCAGGGGCAGATTAACAAGTAAGCACAGTATGCACTGGCTTACAGTAAGCAAGGTAACACGGGCTTAATTGTGTTGATTTACTAATCCGAAGTGAACAATTTCACATGGGTTTCACCACATCAGCAATGTGAAAAACAGGTGAAATTGTGCACTACAGTTTAGTAACTAAGCATAATTAAGCCTGTGCGTACTTTGCTTATTGGGTAATCCTTCCTGGTTAGATTACAAGAGCAGAATTATTGGATCAAAAAGTATCAGAGAGATCTTTCTAAAATCTACCATGTTACTTCCCCTACTCTCCACTTAAAACTCTTCAGCGGCTCCCCAGAGCCTTCAGGGTAAAGTTCAAGCCCTTGGTCTGCATGGCAGAGCCATCCCTGACCTCTGCAGGCCTTTCCTGCCATTGCTTTCTGTCCTGACACACCCAGTTTCCTCCTCTTCCTTCTTAGCTGAATGTCTTCTCAGCTTGTTCACTTGGCAAAGGTCTGTTGGTCTGTAGTGGGGTTCAAGTTTATGCCTCAGCTTTATTCATTCCCCGAGTGGGATGCCAAAGGAGGCAAGGGCACACTTGTGGCTGAGAGGCCTCTTCTACTTGTGTTTCAAGGTCTCCCTGTTAAGTCTGTCTCCCAGCCCATGGCTCCAAGACTCCCACTTGAATCCTGGTGAGTAAACATGGACAGAGTCATTTTCACTGAAGACACTGTGCAGCAGGACATAAGCTACACAGCCTAGATGCCTGGTGACCAGGAGTAACAAAGAGTGGCATGCTAGGAGGTAAGACCTTCTCTCACCTGCTGCTGGGAGCATGGTGTGGCTTTGCCCAACAGGGTTCACAGAGGGCTGCAGCCCTGAGTTAGAGGGTGTGCACCCATAGGTACCACACTGAGGGCTCTGAAGGAGAGGAACTGGCAGGGTGGGGATGGGGTTCCTTGTCTTGAGCACATATGAGACACTGCAGGGCCCTCCTGAAATCCCAGGGGATAACAGGCTGCCACAAAAGAGGAGGGAGTCTGAGCAGAGGAGAGAGGTGTGTTATTGTATCTGTGACTGTGGGAAACCTGGTAACCATTAGTGCCCCTCCCCTCCACTTTGCTTCTCACTACCCAGAGCAGCCCTTAGGAGCAGAGCTCTAGAGGCCAATGAACCCTGGTAAATCAAAGCCCTGTCCCTATGAGTGGGGTGTCCTTGGGCAAGTGGCTTTGGTTTCTGATCCTCTGTTTAATCACTGACCAAGGATGGTAGTGATAGCTGCTACCTTATGGGGTGTGCTTTGCTGCATGTAAAGCACTTGGCCTGGTAGCCACTTGCAAACTAGAATATAATATCACAATCAAGATATTGATTGGGTGCTTGCCGTGAACATTTGTTTCGGGCTGTAAGATGGAGGTCCCACTTTGTGAGGGTTAAGGTTGTGTGTCAACTTCGCTGGGCCATGATTCTCAGTGGTTTGGCAGTTATGTAATGATGACATCTGCTATGAGCAGCCAATCAATTGAAAGGGAGTTTTCTTGGGGGTATGGCCTGCCTCCAGTATATCAATGGATGTTCCAGCAAGGCTATCACTCGGGATCCTGCATCCAGCTTGTCATCGTCTCACCTCTGGTTCTCGGGACTTGAGCTAGCAAGTCCTGCTGATCTTAGGATTTGTCAGCCTCTGCAGCCTGTGAGCCAGTAGCCTGCTGTCTGACCTGCCAATCTTGGATTTGTCATCCCCTGCAGCTACGTGAGTCAGGAGAAGCCTCCAGCCTGATGCCTGACTCATGCAGTTGGGACTTTCCAGCCTCTAGAACTGTGTGAGCCATTTCCTTGAGATAAATCTCTCTCTCTCTCTCACATATATGTGAATTTTGCTTTTTCACTGGTTTTGCTTCTCTAGAGAACCCAGCCTAAGACACACCTAAAGCACATCTCAACTGTGGTATTTGGCTGACAGCCCGTTACCTGGCTCATAACCCTTTGAAAGGGTAGGAGTGGGCCTGCCTCATATGAACCCTGCAGTGTGAGGGGATGCAGAGGACTGAGGTCCAATGCCTGCCTGGGAGATCTGAAGGCAGGGGTCACATCAGTGGCCATCTGTCTGTCCCTGAGGTGTTAGGGGAAGGGGCCTGTGGCCAAGCGTATGAGAACTGCCTGGGGTCATCCAGGTCCAGGCTGGAAGGGCTGCCAGGTGGGATGAACAGGTGTGGGCAGAGGGCCTGAACAGGCTGGATTCCTGGGATAGGTGGCTGGTTTTGGCAGAGACACCCTTGCCCAGGGAACTGCTTGTGGGGAGGGGTCCCCAGTGACATAGCAATGTGGGGGAGGAGCTTCAGAAGACTCACAGAAGCACCCGTGTGAAAATGGATCTATTCTGAATCCCAGCTGAGCTCAGGGGCCTCTGAGGCCAAATCCCATCTAGGGAGAACCTTCCTGAGGAAAGTTCTAGGCAATGAAGGAGAGAGACAGCCATATGCCCTCCCTGACCTCCTGGGCACAGTGGGGCTGCTGCCCATTCCAGGAGTCCCAAGTCAGTGGGCCCAGGTGCCTGTGACATGGCCACAGCCTGGCAGCTTCAAACCCCTCTCCCGCGTGTTGGGAGTTCCCTTCACCAGGTGCTGGGCCATTTCCTTGGGCATCACTCTGGGCCCCACTTGTGCCACTGACACCTGCCTCACAGACCCCTGGGGCCATTCTACCCAAGCTCCTCGCAGGTGATGTCATGTGGGAGTCGTAGGGACTGAGGCCAAGATGGCAGGGTGGTTAAAGGGACCTCTACAGGAAGGGCCAAGAGTCCTGGCATGGGGCTGGTGGTGCATGTGACCCAGGGGTGAGCAAGGCCCATTCCTCTCTGGCCTCTGAGGCTGTACCTGGAGGAGGGGTATAATGAGCCCCACCTGAGGGCTACTGGGCAGCTGTCGGGGGATGGCAATCCTCCTGGCTCTACCTGTGCCTGTCACCCAGCAGCTTCTGAGGGCCCCTTCCATGATCCTTGATATAAGCCTGCTCAGCCTGACCACCTCCACCCTGTGGTCAGCACTGGGCTGGCTGTGGGCTGCCCGGGACCCCTCCACCAGCTGCGGGTGAGTGTTGGAGAGCCCAGGCCTCACCTTCATCCTCCCCTGACACCCACTGTGCCTGGGTCACCAGAAGGCTGGCAGACTGCTGGGCACTCCACGGGGCAAGAGCGATAGTGCCTGGTGGAGGGAGCAGGTGTGGAGGGGCTAATCATCTTCCAGAAAGGGGCTCTGAACCTGAGGCTGCAGCACCAGCTAGCTTGGCAGGGTGGGGAACGGCATGCCAGGCTTCAGGAACAGCATGTGCAAGGCCTGAGGCAGTAGGGCCGGGCCCCACCCTTTATTAACACAGTCACTAGTGTTGCTATTGCAGGCCACGTACTGCTTTCCCAGCATCGTTTCATGCTCCCCATGGCCAGGGAGGAGGCTGGTGTGACCACCTGATCACCCTGCAGAAACGCAGGACTGAGCCAGGACAGCTGCTGTTGCGGGGGCATAGCACTGGTGTGAGAGCCAGGCTCCTGGGCCTGTGTGAGGGGTTGCACGACGCAGGGTGATGGCTGATGGTGCTTGGTCCAGTGAAGACCATTACATTGTGCTAAGATGTTCTAAGCCTGTCAACTTCCGCCTCCTGAGCTCAGGATTCTCGGGTTTCCGTACAGGCCCCTGCACAGAGGAGCTCAGGAGTAAGGAGATGGAGCCAGGTGTACAGCATGGCCTTGGGCACTTGGGCTGATCTGGGAGCCCCCAGTGGGTCCTGTCTCCACGGCCAGGGCAGGAGACAGCCTCCTCTGCCCGGACCCAGGCCCTAGGTGGGCCTCCTAGAGCTCCGTGGTCATTGGTCCTGACCTGCTGGCATGTGTTTCCAAGCTGGGCATAGCTCCTTCTGTGCCACTGGCCCTGACAGGCAGCACTCAGTGTGACTGGGAGGCAGGGACAGTCCCTGCTGATGTCTGCAGAAGGTCATTTCTAATGTAGCCTAAGGAAATGCCAAGGACTGAGGGAGGGTGCTGGGTAAGGATGGGGGTAAGGGAAGTGGTTCTAGCCCAGCTCCAGGGATCCCCAAGGCTCCTTGGATTTGGCCTGAGTGCCTCTGCCAGAAGCTGTATGTGGTATGATGAGGGGAAAGAGCCTTGGGCTCAGCTGAAGTCCAGTTCCCCCTCTGCCGCCGGCTCCCTGTACAACTTGCCCCTCTGGGGTCTCTGAGATGAATGGGGGCAGTGGGTGGGGGGAGCTGCTCTGGGTGCGGAGCGAATTCCTTTCCACCCTAATGTGCTATGCTCCCACGCCTCTGCTGGCTGCTGGTGGTTCCGGGGCCTTGCTGGAGTCCTGGGGTTACTCAGGCAAAATTTCCCAAGCCAGGTGAAGCACCTGGAGTGCTGGTGGCCCTGCCTCTGCCTGTGTCCCAGATGGAACCTGAGGCTGTGCTGCCAGGACAGCCAAGTCTGGTACTGAGCGGGGCCAAGGAGCCAGCCAGTGTGGGTCACTGCATCCCCAACAGGCCCCTCTGCTCTGCCCAGCAGGCCCTGCAGCCCCTGGAGACCCAGGAGGAGGGCACCCTGACCAAAGGAGGGGGTGCACATCCCCCTCCCTGACTTCCTGGTTGGGTGACCTAATCACATGCCAGCTGCTCGGCTGATCTTTTTGCTTCCTCATACAGATACTGGAGTTGGGGCCCCATGTCTCACAGTGGCTGAGGGTGCCTCGCTGGCTCCAGCCCCACCTCAGAGAGAGGCATCTGGCTACATGAGGGGCTGTCAGTACCCATTCACTGAAGGTTTATTTACTATGTGACAGGCACTGCCAGCACAACACAGGGTCTCTGGAGTAAAGACGGCCACCGTGCCCCGTCCTGGACCATGGCTACCACATTCCCAGACCTGCACTGGGACATGACCCTGCATCCCGGCAGAAGATCCCCCCAGGCTCAGAGACAACAGTGTGGACATGGTTTACAAGGATGTATGAATGTGTGTTTATACAAGGGAGCTGGGAGGCAAGATTGTAGTGTACGCATTGTCCACTCCGTTTCACAGATGTGTCCTGCTGACCGGTTTGCCATTGATCACTAGAAAGCCATCCCCTGATACCAGCAGGACCCAGGGGAGGGGTGCACAGAGCTGCAGAAACAAGCCCATTGGGAGAGGCGGGGTGGAGCCCACTAGCAGGATGCTGGGGGCCACGGGGAGCTCTGAGCCGGTCTCACATCTCCTCATGGTGCCTGCTGGGGCTGTGGAGGTTCCCAGGCTGCCAGGAGACAGGCTGTAGATGTGTCAGCCTCCATGGCACACATCACTCAGGGAGATTGCACAGTTGCAGGTGCCCGACCCTCTGAAGGCAGTGCTGTGTCCTTGCCAAGGATAGACACACTGATCAGCAACGTGACCTCTGGGCATGTGCCACCCGGTATGTCTGGTGTGGCAGGCCCAGGGCCCTGCCAGGGTTGAGGTTACAAAAGGTCTCCTGCACCCCACATGGCTACTGTGGCGGGCCACAGGGCCACGGGATCATGGTTTGCAAAGTTGGGAGGCACTGCTGACATCTCAGCCCCCCCAGGCCATTGAGGCCGGGCTGCAGGAGGCTTCTGCTGACTCCATCTCTTCCTCCTCTTTTAGCTTGGTGCTTCTCATGTCTTCCCCAAAATAGAGGACCTGCAGATTTAAATGAACTGGAGAGTGGTGAGGCCATTGGGTGCTCTGCCCCAGTGTTACTCATCTCCTCAGCCCCTGCCATGTCCTCATCACACACTCCCACCTGATAGGGGTGTTCTGCAAACCCTTCGGACTTAGTTCTCAGAGCCCTTTGCTGTGAAATCATTCCTGCCCTGCGCTTGGCTGTGTTCACATGCCCAACAAAGCAGGAGATGGTGTGTGTCTCACTTTCTGGCACACAAATATGGACTGGGAGTTGGCCACCAGCCCTGGGGGGGTCATGTTCCCAACCTCATCCCTGCCCCCCACCTAGGGGTGGATTAACCAGTAAGCAAGTTATGCACCGGCTTACAGGTGGGGCTGCCATGCCCAAGGGGCAGAAGAACAGGGCCTCTGAGCGGTCCCTAGCACGGGATTAATTGTGCTTAGTTACTAATCTGCAGTGCACAGTTTCACCTGGTTTTTACCACATGATGTGGGCCCCCAGGAGGCTGAGGGACAGGAATCTCTGAGGCTTCTTGGTCCTGGACTGGCCTCACACACCCTCAAACCTCTCTCTCTACCCCCAGGCCCTGCCCTGGAGCACAGACTCACCTTAGAGATTTCCACCTCTCTTTTTCTGTTTGGTTCTCTGGGCTCTCACTTTCATAAGAAGCCAGATAAAGACCTAGAGAGAAAACGAAGGGAAATTAGGCAATTATGATTGATGACAATAACCTGTTCTATGCCCACAGCTTGACCTGCTTTTATAAAATTAGTTTTTATTTTAAGATAATTGTAGATTCATACGCAGTTGTAAGAAATAATATGAGAAACCCTTTACTCAGTTTCCCCTAATGGTAACCACTTGCAAACTAGAATACAATATCACAATCAAGATATTGACATCAAAGTAGATACAAGAGACCAAAGGGGCAGCTTCTGTCCAGAGGTGAGATGGGAAGGCAGAGAGAGTTAGGAGCTGGTTGAATGTTCATGGGGAATCGGGGGCAGAGGGGAGGAGTGTGCTGTCGCAGAATGGTGTGAGCTGTTGGGGTCTCATAACAATGTACGTAAAAAAAATTTTTTGTATGGGAGACTAACTTGAAATGTGAACTTCATTTAATTACAACAATAAAAAATTAAAAAAAGATATTGACATCAATACAGTCAATATACAGAACACTTCCATCACCACAAAGATCCCTCATGTTGCCCTTTTATAGCCACACCCATTTCTCCTCCACTTCCACCATCCTTAGCCCCTGCCAACTATTAATCTGTTCTCCATTTCTATATTTTGTCATTTCAAGAATGTTATATATAAACATAATCATACAGGATGTATCATAGTTACCTAGTGCTACTGTAACACAAATTCCATAAGTGAGTGGATTGAAAGAACAAAAATTTATTTCCTCACAGCTCTGGAGGCTAAAAGTCCAAATTAGGGTCTTGGCCATGTCGATTCCTTCCTTGTCAGTAGCCTCGAGTATTCCTTGGTGATCATCACATGGCATCTGTCTTCCGTGCGTTGGCGCACGTGCATATGTGTGTGTGTGTAATCTGTTCTTTTTATAACTTAAAAGTTATTAGATTTAGAACTTACTATACCTGGGTAAGACCTAATTAACATAACAAAGAAAACCCTATCTCCCAACAGGATTACATCCACGGTACAAGGGCCAGAAATTCAACACATATTTTATAGGGGGGGGGCACAATTTAATTCATAACATATGTAACATTTTTGGATTGGCTTTTTTCATTAGTATAATTCCCTGGAGATTCATCAGGTTGTTACATGTATCAATAGTTTGTCCCTTTTTATTGCTGAGTAGTATTCCACGGTATGGATGTACCACAGTTGGTTTAACAAGTCACCAGTTGAAGGACATCTGGGTTGTTTCCAGTTTTTGGCTATTACAAATAAAGTTGCCATAAACACTTGTGTACAGGTTTTTGTGTGAACGTAACTTTTCATTTCTCAGGTATAAATGCTCAAGAGTGTAATTACTGGGCAATATGGTAGTTGCAGAGTATTTTTTATGGTAGTTCCAAGTTTAGTTTTTAAAACCTGCCAAATTGTTTTCTAGAGTGGCTATTCCCACCAGCAATGTATGTCTGATCCAGTTTCTCCACATCCTTGCCAGCTTTTGGTGTTGTCATTAGTTTTTATTTTAGTTATTCTGATAGGTGTGTAGTGATATCTCATCATGGTTTTAATTAGCATTTTCCTAATGGTGGCTAATGATGTTGAACATCTTTACATGTGCTTATTACCCATCTGTGTATCCTCCTTGGTGAAATGTCTCTCCATGTCTTTTGCTGATTTTCTTTTACTATTGAGTCATGTTGAGTCTAGATACTAGCCCTTAGTTAGTTATGTGGTTTGCAAATATTTTCTCCCAGTCTGTAGTTTATCTTTTCATTATCTTAACAGGGTCCTTTGAAGAACAAAAGTTTTTAATTTTGATTATTGTAAGTCCAACTGATCAATTTTTGCCTTTATGGATCACGCTTTTGGTGTCAAGTCTAAGAACTCTTTGTCTAGCCCTAGATCCCAATGATTTTTTCCTAAAAGTTTTATAGTTTGACATTTTACATTTAAGTCTATGATCAATTTTGAGTTAATTTTTGTATAACGTGTGAGACTTTGGTTGAGGTTCCTTTTTTGGCCTGTGAATGTTCAATTGTTCCAGCATGGTTTGTTGAAAAGTTGTATTTCCTTCATTGAATTACTTTCGCACCTTTGTCAAAAATCAGTTGAGTATATTTGTGTAGGTCTTTTTCTGGCTTCTCCACTCCGTTCCATTGATCTATGTGTCTATCCTTTGACAAACCATGCTGTCTTGATTACTGTAGCAATATATTAGCTTTTAATATCAGGTAGAATGATTCCTCCCACTTTATTCCTCTTTCCAAAGTTGTCATAGCTATTCTAGTTCCTTTGCCTTTCTATATAAATTTTAGAATAATCTTGTCTATATCTATAAAAAATCTTCCTGGGATTTTGATAGGAATTGCTTTAAAACTGTTGTCAGTTTGGAGGCTAAAAGTCCAAATCAGGGTCTTGGCCATGTCGATTTCTTTCTTGTCGTTAGCCTTGGGCGTTCCTTGGTTTCTTGGCACTCATCACATGGCATCTGTCTTCCATGTGTATGTGTGTGTGTATGTGTGTCTTTATTATGCTCAGTTTTCAACTCCATGAACACAGTATGTCTCTCCATTTATTTATATCCTCTTTGAATTCTTTCATCGGCATTGTGTAGTTTCCAGCGTACAAGTCCTATACATATTTTGTTAGATTTACACCTAAGGATTTCATTTTTTGAGTGATTGTAAATGGTATTGTATTTTAATTTTTGTGTACATGTGTCTAGTACATAGAAATACAATTGATTTTTGTATATTTATCTTGCATTGTTTAAAAAATTTTTTTATTGTAGTTTAGATGAAGTTTTACAGAACAAGTAGTTTCTCATTAAATAGTCAGTACACATATCTTTTTATGACATTGGTTAACAACCCCACGACATGTCAACACTGTCCCTTCTCAACCTTGGGTTCCCTACCACCAGCTTTCCTGTCCCCTCCTGCCTTCTAGTCCTTGTCCCTGGACTGCTG
>NW_004444117.1:3312055-3407610 GCF_000243295.1 Trichechus manatus latirostris
TTGTGTGTATGTACCATAGTTTGTTTATCCATTCATCTGTTGATGGGCATCTAGGTTGTTTCCATCTTTTTGCTATTGTGAACACTGCTGCAATGAATATGGATGTGCGTATGTCTATTTGTGTGACGGCTCTTATTTCTTTAGGATATATTCCTAGAAAAGGGATTGCTTTTTGTAGTGCTTCTTTTTGTGGTGCTGACGTTTTCTTTGTTCCTCTTTATCTTGCGTCTTTTAAATGATCTTTTACTTTCTTCATGTGTAATGTCTTTGATGTCTTCCCACAACTCGTCTGGTCACAAGTGTTCAGTGAGTCAAATCTGTTCTTGAGATGCTCTCTAAATTCAGGCAGGATGATTCAAGGTCATATTTTAGTCATATTCATGGACTTGCTTTGATTTTCTTAAGCTTCAACTTGAACTTGCACATGACCAATTGATGGTCTGTTCTGCAGTCAGCCCCTTGCTTTGTCTTGACTGATGATATTGAGCTTCTCTGTCATCTCTTTCCACAGATGTAGTCGATTTGATTCCTGTGTAACCCAAAATATGACTGAAATGCTCCTTAGAAGCAAGGATGATGAGATTTCAGCTCATCATTGACACATTATCAACAAAGACTACTCACTAGAAAAGGACATCTCGTTTGATAAAGTAGAAGGTCAGTGAAAATGAGGGAAATCTTCAATGAGATGGATTTACATAATAGCCACAACAATGGACTCAGACATACCAAGGATCATGAAGATGGCACAAAACTGGGCAATGTTTCGTTCTGTTATACGTAAGGTCATCATGAGTCTTGATGGCAACTATGATAACAATAATCTTGCATCCTGTGATCTTACTGCGTTTCTTTGGGTTTATCCTGCTTGGGTTAACCCAGCTTCTTAAGTCCGTAAGTTTGTCTTTTGCCAAATTTGGAAATTCGCAGCCATTATTTCTTTGAGTACCTCTTTAACCCTGCCCTCTTTTCCCTCTCCTTCTGGGACTCTGATGACATGAATGTTAGATCTTTTGTTATAAAAGGTCTTTGAGGATCTGTTAATTATTTTTCCTGCTCAGTC
Organism: Trichechus manatus latirostris; assembly: GCF_000243295.1. Lineage (NCBI taxonomy): Eukaryota > Metazoa > Chordata > Mammalia > Sirenia > Trichechidae > Trichechus > Trichechus manatus. The sequence continues at coordinate 3,313,119 of NW_004444117.1, forward strand.
TATTTTCTCTCTGTTGTTCACACTGGGCAATTTCTATTGTTCTATCTTCCAGTTTATAGATTCTTTCCTCTGTCCCCTCCATTCTGCTGTTGAATCCAACCACTGAGTTTTTTTCCTCTTTATTTCAGTTACTGTATTTTTAATTCTAAAATTTCCGTTTGGTTTTTCTTCATAATTTCTATTTATTTGCTGAGACTATTTATTTTCTGATTTTCTGCATTTTCATTTGTCTTAAGCATGTTCATAATTGCTTGTTGAAGCATTTTTTTATTATGTTGCTTTAAAATCTATGGCAGATAATTCTAATATCTCTGTCATCTCTGTGTTGGCATTTATTGATTTTTTTTCCACCCAGTTTGAGATTTTTCTGGTTTTGGGTTTGATGAATGATTTTTGGTTGAAACATGGACATTTTTGTAGTATGTTATGAGACTTTGGATCTTATTGAAATCTTGTGTTTTGGCTGGCTTTTCTGGTACTGCTCCAGAAGGGGTAGTGAGGCACCACTTTATTATTGCCAGGTGGAGGTAGAAGTCCAGGTTCCCTACTCAGCCTCCATTTATAGCTGAATTGGGGTCTCCTCATTATTGCTAGTTAGGAGTGGGAGTCTACATTCCCCACATGGTCTCCACTGAAACCACAGTGGGGATGGTCTTGTTACCACCCAGTGGGATGAAAGACCTGGCTCCCTACTCAGCCTTCTCTGACCCCATCCTAGTGGGGGTGTTTGGGAAGTTTGTTACTTTCTTGTGAAGGCGGAAGTCTAGGCTCTCCACTAGGCCTTTGCTGGCATGGGTAGGGTTGGGGCCACAGTTCTTTCTGTGGTGTCTATCTGGAGTGTAGCAGTTATTGCCTAAAAGTTTTCTGTCTTGCTAGGCTGTCCCCTTCTTGGTCCTTCAGTTAGAGACAACAGGCTTTTAATGTGGTTGCCTTTTTTTTTTTTTTTTGGTCTGTGGCCATTGGTGTTTCTGGGTTGCTGGCTTCTTCAGCTCCACTTCTTGGATACATGAGGCAAAAAGAAAGCCCAAGGAACTCACTACTGCCTCATTTCTCGGGTCTTGCGATCCCTAGCTGGTGTGCCTTCCTCTCTCCACCTTTCAGAATCTCTACCCTCACCTCTTCCTGAGTGAGGTTGCCTTTGGTACATTTTACTGCTTAAATTCCACAAAGAAGTCTCTGGTTAATGATAACAACAATCATCACAATAGCGTGGTCAGCTGGCATCCACATCCTAATCCCAAGAAATTGTGAATGTATTACCTTACATGGCAGAAGGGACTTTGCAGGTGTGATTCAGTTAAAGATGTTGATATGGAGAGATTATCCTGGATTATCCCAATGGACCTGATGTAATAACAGGGTCCTTATTAAGAGGGACACAGGCAGAGTCAGTCAGAGGAGGAAGTGATGTGATGATGGAAGCAGAGATTGGAGCGATTCACTTTGAAGATGGAGGAAGGGCCCACAAGCCTAGGAATACAAATGGCTACTGGAAGTTGAAAAAGGCAAGAAAATGTATTCTCCTCTCAGAGCCTCCAGAAGGAACCAGCCCTGCTGACACCATGTCTTTAGTCCATTAAGACCAACTTTGGACTTTTGATCTCCAGAACTGTAAGAGAATGAATTTACGTTGTTTTGAGCCACCAAGTTTGTCGTAATTTGTTACAGCAGCAACAGAAAACAGATACAGCTAGTATTGACTGAGTGTAGTCCTGCAGGCTTTCAGTGTGCCAACTCAAGCGATTCTCACCACAACTCTGGGGAGTGGGTTCTCTCGTTACCCCACTTTACAGATGCAGCAGGTGAGGCTTAGAGGTAGGGAAACTTCCCAGTGCCACACAGCTTGCTGGGGACAGGGGGGCAGCCTGGGGCTCGTTTATCCATCAGGTTTAGTATTTTGGGCTGCTGAGCTTCTTAGGGGAGGGGGTGCTACAGATATGGGTGAGACCCCCTCTAAAAAGTTATTGACGCCAAGATATAAAAAAAAAAAACAAATTTGCAAGTATTGATAATTCAAAAGCAAAATCATTAAAAACTCCTTTCCCCTAATTTTTTTTTTTTTTTTTTTTGCAGAAAAGGTTCTTGTGAGCATGGGTGTGGGTCCCTTTGTAACATGCTTGCGGTGACAAGGAGCCAGGCCTGTCGTGTGCCAAGTGAGGGCCTCTCAGGGTGGGTTGGGAGCCCACGTGTCCTGGATCAAGAGAGCAGCTAACCATTGGGCACTCTGCCCCACTGAAAGCCTGCTGACTGCTTTTCCTTCTCTGGCACTTTCTTTTCCTGGAGAAGGGGGATCCTCAGGGCTTGTCCACTTAGCAATTTGCAAATGAATTTGTTGTATCTGACAAATGACCAGCTGGGAATGCTGGGAGGGGACAGACATTAACAGCACTCTCTAGAAAAGATGTGTCATCTCTTGCTAGTGTACTTCTCTCTCTCTCAATGCACATACCCAGCTGAGGAAAGACCACTGTCATTCCAGTGCCGGGCCATCCCCATGTGAGCCCTGGGGGCATGGTTCTTATATTACCCCCATTTTGCTAATGAGGAAATTGGGGTCAGACAGATGAACAGTTCAGATTTACAATGCCCACCAGTGTCCAAACTATGTCCAGTGGGAGCCTGGTTCTGGGGACCTTGAGGTCCCAACCTATGGCTCCTTGGGCCCCATCCTGAGCACCTGCAGTGGTGACCAGCCAGTCAGGGTGAGGTGGCCTTCCCTGCTCCCTTCTGGAGCCAGCAGAGGTTGGCATGTTGTAGCCCTGCTCAGAGCAGAGAGCCTTGAGTGATAACTGGACTAAGGGCCCCAGGGGTCAGGGAGGCCGTAGGGCACCTTACCATCCTCACTGAAGATGGGGGCTGTGTGCAGGTAGTGGGTGATGCCGGGGTCTTGCTCGAAGGGACACTCCACTTGTTTCCATGTGATGAACTCTCCAACCTGCTTGGCCAGCTCCAGAAATTTCTGCCAGGGTCAGAGACATAGGATGGAGGTACACCCACAGCCTGGAGGTCACCCTGAAGGGTTTGTGGCCTCTTCCACCTGCCCCCTCACCCACCACAGTGAGGCATACTGCGGGGAGCAAGCTCCAAAGTCCCCATATGGATGCCTAAAACCTTACTTCATGGGGGTCTGGGTCAGCAAGGGAAGCCTTACTCTGAGGTATCCTTGATCAGCCCTGGTGGCCAGGTCAGGCCTGGCTTCTGGCCCCCACTGCCCTGCTCCCTGAGTCTCCTACCTGCCTCAGGTCTGAGGACCAGTTCAGATAGGCTATGTGTCAGTGTCCGCTGGGGAGCATGTTTCCAGGCCCCTCGGGCCCCTGAAGCCTCATCCATGTCCCCTGCAGCCTGGATTGTAACCCCTTCCTTCAGGAGTACTGTGCCCCTGAGAGCCAGGGGCCCCTCGCCTGCTGGACCAGACACCCTCCCAGATCTGCCGGCCCTCAGAGGCAAGCTGGCCTTCGGGCAGTGTGTGGAGGTTGGCTAGGGTGTTAGCGTGAGACCCACCAGCAGAGGGTAGCTCCGGCCAAGGGCTTCAGCACCTGGTGCAGTCTGGATCCTGATAAGCCCTGTCAGCAAGGATACCTGCATGGAGCCAGTCATGGTTGATCCTCCTAGCCCCTCTGTGAGGCCATGATTGAAGCTCCATTTTATAGAGGCAGAGACTGAGGCTCAGACAGGGCGAGGGACCGGCCCAGGGCTGTTAGCTCCTTGGAGTTGAAGGCAGGGTGGAGCCTCACATCCACTTGGGTATCTACTAGGGCCAGCACCAGTGGCAGTGTGGGGCAGCTCTCCAGCTCTCCTTTCTATGGATTGGGGGCACCACTGCTGTCTGGCAGGCACTGTCTGACTCAGGGACCCCTGCTGCCACCGCCCAGCACCCACAGGGCTCCTGGGCCTCACGCCCACTGTGCCTAGTCCCCTCCCACTGTAGGGTCACTCAGAGACCTGAGTTCTGGGTGAGCCCATATTGAGAGTTGGGAGGTGGAGTGGCATCAGCAGCCTGGCCTTGCTTCTGAGGAGCTTGGGGAGGCAGGGGCTGGGACTGAAGACACTCTGCCTGCTGATGGCGGGCCTCCCTCTGTCTGGGAGGTCAAGGTGAGCTTCCTGGAGGGGGCATGTGAGCTGACATCAGAGAGTGTCTGTGAGGGAGTAGGCGTTTCCTTTCCTTCTGCTCACCCTGCCTCCACCTGACAAGTTTCTCTTCACTGCTCAGAGACTGCCTCGGAAGGCCTCCCTGACCCCGCACTGACCCTGTACGGACCCATCACGGCACTCATCAGTTGTCACTAGAGGTCTACAGGTCTGACTTTCCCTCCACCCTGGAGCTCCTCCAGGGCTGCAAGTGACTGCATTATCCCTTGGGGGTTGAGGCCTGGTTCACAGCAGGGTCAGCACGTTCATCAGTCTGTGTGTGTGTGTGTGTGTGTGTGTGTGTGTGTGTGTGTGTGTCTGCCTCTTCCAGAAAATGGAGGGCGAAGAGACCTGGGCACTCCCACCCCATGTTGACTGTGAAATGGCTCAGTTAGCTGTGAGCTGTGGCACTCTGCCTTGGCGCTCCCTGTTAGTCACCAGCTCATGGCCAGCATTCCTGCTCTGGGACTTTTCCAGGGCCCGTCTAACTGGGTCTAGGCTGACCAGGGCCCTGGCTCCTACCTCAAAGTTGACGTTTCCATTGGGGAGGCGGTTGGCACAGCCTTCATTCAGGAAGTAGATGTCTTTGATGAGAAGGCTAAAGAAGGGAATGACGATCTGGAAGAGAGAGGACACAGGTCAGCCCCCAGCTGGCCTCCCCATGGGGGCAGGGCGAGGGTTGGAGGCAGCCTTCCCGGCATCCAGCCACCTGCCCAGGGACTGAGGCAGGGCCTAGCCTGCTGGCCTCAGACACGGCCCAGGAGGCAGAGGACCGGAAGACTTTGAGGCAGGCCTGGATGGCCTGTGGGGTTTCGTGGGTTATAAGGCTAATTTGTGCACACCAGGGGGCCAGTGTGGAAACCACGGAAAGGAGTAATGGCCCCACGACCTTGGGGCCAGGCTGTGTTTCCTCTCAGGCCCCATCAGAGGTCAGTGCTGGTTGAACTCTTACTGCATATGGTAACATTCCCCCGTGAGTTGGGGTTGGGGGAAAGTCTCAATGCACAGTTACAATGACCTTGGACTGTTTCTTCCATTGCCTGGTGGGCAAGACAGGTGGATGCCCACCCCACCGGCAGGTTCACAGACTCAGGCCATGGCTCCGTTCATCTGGGGGTGGGGTGGGGAACAGCCCATGCAGGGTGCACTGTTAAATACACATGGGATGTGAACAATCTGCCTTCAAATCGTGTTACCTCCCTTTTTTACTTAACATTTGTCATCCTATGTCTTTCTTGATGCTGAAACTCTTCCTGAAGGACTTATGTTAAGACCCCAAGCACCCCTGCTCCATCTGAAGGGAAGGGCTTATGAACATATATGCTGTGTTTTCTCAGTCAGATGTCTTGCTTCTCCTGTCCGCTCTGTGTACCTGCTGACTATATACTCCTAGACAAGGTGGGCTTGTTTGCTGCTGGCAGCACAGACCACTCTTGGGGAGCCCAGCTGGGTCTCCCTCCTCTGCCCTCAGACTCCAGAGCTGGAGCATGGGCTCCCAGTCCAGCCAGAGACAACCTCTAGCTGTCTGTTCCCTTGGAACTAGGCACCAGGCCCTAGCATTTCTGGCTCAGTGTCATGCCCCATCCTAGTGGACACAGGCTGAGACTGTGAGGCATAGAAGCGTGGATTGCTCAGCTGGGCAGGGAAGATAGGGAATCTGAGGCGCAGAGAGTGGTAGCCTGGCCCAAGGTCTCAGTTAGTGACCCCCAGGCCCAAGACTAAACCCAGATTTAGTGGGGTTACCAGGACTGAGGGATTTCCTGGGATTCAAGACTTTCAGTGCTAGAGCTCAATAGTCTTAGGCAAAATGGGATAAGCTGGTCACCCTAGATTTATGTCAATTATGCAGACATTTGCTCAGGTCTTCCCTGCTCCAGATGCTGGGGTTTGGGGGACACTGAGGATGTATGAGACATATTCCTGACACAGTTGTGGGAACAACCCATAAAATATGGAAGCCTTGCCAGGAAGTCTTTCCTAATCCCTAGGCTGGCCCTTCACTATCTGTCTGTCAATTTGTCTTACGGTGGTGGCTTATGTTTTGCTATGATGCTGGAAGCTATGCCACCAGTATTTCAAATACCAGCAGGGTCACCTATCGTGGACAAGTTTCAGCAGAGCTTTCAAACTAAGACAAACTAGGAAGAAAGGCCTGGTGAGCTACTCCCCAAAATTAGCCATTGAAAACCTTATGGATCACAACAGAATATTGCCCGATATAGTTCTGGAAGATGAGCCCTCTAGGTTCTTAAAATACACAGTGGCCATAACAATGGACTCAAGCATACCAATGATTGTGAAGATGGTGCAGGATGGGGCAATGTTTCATTCTGTTGTGCATGGGGTCACTATGAGTCAGAGCCAACTCAACAGCAACTACTAACAACATGTTGGATTTAGCCCTTGTCTGTGCTCCCAAAGAGCCCTTCACTTTTACCTTATAGTGCATCATAGAGGCCCTGGTGGTGGGTGTGAATGCTTCATTGTGCTAAACTTGATATGCACATTTCATCTGCACCACAGTCTTATGAAGCAGGGTGCTTATGACCCCCATTTTACAGATGAGGAAACCAAGACCCAGAGAGGTTAACTAAATTGCACAAGTTCACACAGCAGTATGTGGCAGAGGCAGGGCTAGGATGCAGATAGCTCAGGCCCCAGGGTTCCTGTCCTGCCTGCTTCCTCACTATGCTGGGAGGAGGGTGGCCTCTGTCTGCTGCCCCCACCACCACTGGTACTGAGTCTCCATTAGGCATGGAGCCAACGTCGATGCATGATGGCTGAGCAGAGTTGCGCCATGACAGGAGATGCACCATGACAGGAGAGGGACTGAGGACAGGGAGACTTTGCACACAGGGACAACTCCTCAAGGGTCTGGTCCAGGGCTCCTGGAGGCAGGGACATAGGAGCTGGTCCGCAGCAAGGCAGGGTTTTCCAAATATGAGCACTCTTCACCACTTTCATGCCAGTCCTGGCCATCACCACATCAGGCCTGGACAATGGCATTAGTGTCCTAGCTGGTCTCCCTGCTCCTATGGGAACCAAAGGGGCCCTTTATAACTGTAAACCTGTTTTCTGAACCTGAAAAATTCAACCAGAGCTCAGTTAAGACTGCAGCTCACCCAGAGAAGCCTGTGTTAAGTGGGCCCCGTGACAGAGACCAGGGGAGAGGGGAGCCAGACATAGACAGGAAGAAAACATAAAAGGCTATGACCACTGAGGATTTCCAGCCTCAATGACTTTAGCTGGAGGCACCAGGAGGCTATGAGAACATCTCCAAGCACCCATTCTTCCATCCTTCCTTACTTCCTTTCATCTACCCATCCATCCATTCTTGCATTCATACATTCTTCCTTTTTTCCTTCCATTCATCCATCCATCCTTCCTTCTATCCATCCATCCATCCATCCATCCATCCATCCTTCCTTACTTCCACCCACCCACCCACCCATTCTTCCATTTATGAAGAACTTTGGTGGGCCAGACCCATGGTCCCTTCCTCTCTGGAAGTTAGAGGAGACTGCAGCCAAACTAAACACAAGGCTCCATAAGTCACTCACCAACAGAATGGCACCAGACCAAAACACACAGCAACCTGGCATCCCAGAGCTGGAAGGGGACTCAGAGTGCAGGACATGAAGTTCCAGTCTGGCCACCCTGCCCCACAGCCACCCTGCATCATCATGGATGGAACAAAAATAGTCCAGAGAGCCAGTGCCATGACTTACATCTCAAACCAAGGGCTGCAGCCCCACCCTACAGTCTAACTCCTGGGCCATATGCTAACACCCCTGTGACTGTCACATAGCACCCATGCCCCAGGGAAAAGGGAGGCAGCCTGGTGATATGCAAAGACAATGAGATTCAGAGCCAGATAGGTTGGCGTTTGCTTCCTGGCTCTGCCCCCCCTCAAAGTGTGACTGGACAAGTTAGGTGTCCCCTGAGCCTCAAAGAGGTCACATGGCCTGCACGTGGGAGCATTCAGTGACACGAGGCTCCAGCATCCCAACTCCTAGGGGTCAGACTTACCTGCTCTGGGCTGTGAGGTCTTGCCTATTAGTGTGCTCCCCCTCCCCCACATCAGCCTCCTGGGACCCATAGTTACTAAAGCAAGGCATTTTTCAGATGCACAGGAAGGGACAGTTGATAGGACATGAACATTAGCATGGTCAGTGTCTGCCCACCTGCCCCCTGCTGTAGGACCTGTGGCGAGTAGTGGGCCAGGGAGACCTGGTGGGTGGAACAAGCATGCGTATCTTGGCCTGCTCCCAACACCTGAAACTGATATCCACTTAACATAATCCAGAAAGAGTCACTTAGAATTTCAAGAACAGCAATTTGTCCTATTATCCTTCAAGCTGGAAAACAGACCTCCATAAACCCCAGCAGGGACCCAATTCCCCCAGTGCTCCTGCAAGGGACCAGATATAAAAGGCACAACAGATCTTGGTGTTTCTTCCCTGTCATGGATTGATTGTGCCCCCCCAAAATATCTGTCAGCTTGGCTGGGTCATGATTCCCAGTATTGTATAATTGTTTACCATTTTGTAATCTGATGTGATTTCCTTATGTGTTGCAAATTCAGTCACTATGATCTAATAAGATGGATTAGCGGCAGTTAGACTGATGAGGTATACAAGATTGGATAGTGTCTTAATCCAATCTCTTTTGAGATATAAAAGAGAGAAGCAAACAGAGACACATGGGAACCTCATACCACCAAGAAAGCAGTGCTGCGAGCACAGTGTATCCTTTGGACCTAAGGTTCCTACGCAGGGATGCTCCCAGACCAAGGGGAGACTGATGCACCACAAGGACTTTTCTCCAGAGCTGACAGAGACAGAAAGCCTTCCTCTGGAGCTGATGCATTGAATTTGGACTTGTAGCCCACTAGACTGTGAGAGAATAAATTTCTCTTTGTTAAAGCCATCCACTTGTGGTATTTCTGTTATAGCAGCACTAGATGACTAAGACACTCTCCATGGAGATGGACAACTCTAATCATCAGGTTGGGGACAGGCTTTAAGCCAGAGGGTCATTCCAATTCCAGGGCTTGGGCACAGTTTCCTGTGTCAGAGGCCACTAGGAGGATTTGGAGGAGAAATAAAATTGATCAGAGTCAAATGAAAATGAGTAAGAACAGGACTTGTGAAAAGATGGTTTTAGTGAAGCTTAGTTTAGCCATAGCCAAATATGTAAACGTGATTGGTGGCCACATTAATGAAGGTATTGCATTTAGAATAAGGGAGGTGTAAGACCCTATGTACTCGAAACCACAGTTTGATATGACACCAAAGGGACCCTGATAAATTGAGCTGTTGAGGGATAAAAGGGACCCAAGTGGAGAAGTATGGCAGGGTAGGACTGAGGTGCTGGCTCTGGAGGAGAGAGGGAAGGGGCATGAGGATTCTGAAGGACTGGTGGGCAGAAGATGGAGTGGCCTTACTCTGTGTGGCCCCCACAAACAGCAAAACCGCAGGTGCAGTCTTCAGACCCAGACAAGGAAGCACTTTCTATCAGTTAGAGCTGCTTGATGGTGGGCTGACCTGTTTTGGGAGGGGATGAGTGCCCCATACAAGCAAGGCTTTGTGGCTGACTAGTAACAGATACCGCAGAAAGGCAGGGGATAGATGAGGTGGCCTTTGAGTCAGCACCCAGGGCCCCTGATACAGCCCGCCAGGGCTGAGGTGGTCTGAAGACAGCAGGTGCTGTGAAGGCCGGGGCTCTGACCTACCTTCTCCCGGCTGCTGTGGGCAGTCAGGGAACGGTGGGCAGCCCCGCGCAGGGCTGTCCTGTAGTTGCAGAAATTCCCCGTTGGGTCCATCTGGTGCTAGAAGGAAACAGGACACATTTAGGCAGCTCTGTCCAAGGAACGGCTGGTGGCACCTGGCAGCCCAGCCCCCTTGTTTACCTCAAGGATGAAAAACTTGGCCGTTTTCACTTTGGCCCAGGTCTTCTTCAGCCTGGACACAGGGCTCATGTTCATGCCAGCTGGAAGAGGAAGGCCGTGCTGTGAGGGCTGTTCAGACCTTGACCATCCCACTCATTCCCACGGGAAGGGGGCCCACACTGGCCCAACCCCTCAGACTGCACCCTGACTAGGGCCGAGGTTGGTTGGTGGTCTCAGCCTGCTGGACAGTGGGTGCTAGTGGACTTGTATTGAGGTGGGCCTGGCTTCTGTGTATGCAGATCCTGAGCCCCCGTCCCCACCACTCTGGCCCCATCCCTGTGATTAGTGGCTACATTGATACCCCCTCCCCCTGCCATTCTCCCTGGATCTGGAGACATGACACACTGTCAAGCCCTTGCCAGGCACCCTGAGGGGCTGGGCTTGCCTCAAAGGGACACTTCCCCCAGGACTTCAGGGGTGAGGAGGTGGGTTGCTGGCCACCTTGGGCCTGCACACAGCCCATGCTGACCACATACTGCTCACAGGAGGTCCCTGGCCTGCACCAGCCCATCTGGCTGTGCCCACTCCAACCTTACTGGGGGGTCCTCACATGGGGGGCCCCAGGCCTGGGCAGTCTACTCACAGATAATGGCCATAAGGGAGTTGAAGTTGCCGATGTTGAAGCACTCGCGGGCCACGTCGATGAAGAACTCGATCACCTGGGCCCTCTGCTTCTTCTTGGCCGGCTGGGGACAGGACGCAGAGCCTCAGCATGAGTGCTCCCACCTGCCCTTGTTCACCTTCTCTCAGCCCATTTCCTGATTGAGAAGCTCGGTGCCCAGGGCAGTTTGCAGCCCAGGGGCTCAGGGTGTCCCCTGTGTATCACAGCAGAGCCAGCACAGAGCCCGCCACCATGGAGGAGCTGGGGGTGGGGGCGCACAGGCAGGACTCCTGTGGCATAGCAGGAGGTGCTAGGAGGCACCTTTGGGATACGCTCAATGGCTCCTCTGCAATCCCTCTCCTCTGACACCCGCCTCTGGGAAATAAAAAGCATTGCTCTCTCTTCTTTCCTCTCAGTGCCAAACTTGCTCCCCCCAAGGCCACACACTGACCCTAATATGCTGCGGGCCCTCAGGGGCCTGACCCTGAGCAGCCCCTCCACCAACTTCTGTCCAGTGACAAATGACGGCGTGACTGTTATGGTGAAGCGCTTGGGGTTTCACACCTCTTGATGACTCAAACTGTGCTCCTTTCCCTGGGCCCCGGCTGGGATGAAGCCCTGCCTGACGCTGGGCTCAGTGCAGGCCTCACAGGGAATCCCCATCTCAGCTGCCAGGCCCGTGCAGTAAATGTAGGAAGTGGGCCATGAACCCAGTACCTCGAGTTGCATTCTTTTACACTGATAGATTTTGCTTGCCCGCTCAACATGGGAACAGTCTTTACTGCCACAAAGAAACTTGCTATGGTAGATGCAGTGGTGTGCCACCCAAATCCCCCTTCAAGGGTTGGCCTCAGCGGTAGTGAGCCCGCCCCACCTGAGGTCTGACATGGCAGCCCATACCCGGTGACAAAGGCAAAACCTTTCAGCCTGAAGTGTACCCTCCCACAGAAAACATTCTACTCAGAGCTCCCACAGGTTTCCTGGGCCTTGTCGAGTCTGTATCACAGACCAGCTGCTCCCTCTGAGCAATCCTGCTGGTAACCGCTAATAAGCACCTTGCATCCCAAACTCTGGAGTCCCTGGGTGGTACAAATAGCATGCTTGGCTGCTAACCAAAAGGTTGGAAGTTTGAGTCAATCCAGAGGAGCCTCAGAAGAAAGGCCTGCTGATCTACTTCTGAAAAACCAGCCATGGAAAACCCTGTGGAGAACAGTTCTACTCTGACACACATGGGTTTCCTGTGTGTCAGAGCTGATTCAATGGCAACTGGTATTGGTACCCTAAACTCTGTCTCAGCATCTGCTGCTGGAGAGCCAACTGGGACATAGGCTGCCTCCAATCTACTCCTGAAACAAGCAACCCTCTGGGCTTCACATGATGGAAAGGGGATTCTGAGGAGGAACCCTCTGCTGTAAGGGAGAGATGAGGCCAGGCAGGATGCAACTCAGTGACAAGCACTTCTGCCTAGTGTTGCTGGGTCTTCCTGCTTTTCAGGAGGAGCCAGAGATCTGGATGCTTTTTGTGCAATCTCCCAATTCTTAAAGGCTGGATCATTTTTTTTTTTTTAATTTTATTGTGCTTTAGGTGAAAGCTTACAGCACAAATTAGTTTCCTATTCAAAAATTTATACACAAATTATTTTGTGACATTAGTTGTAATCCCTGCAATGTGTCAGTACTCTCCCCCTTTCCCTTTCCACCCCAGGTTCCCTGTGTCCATTCATCCAGTTTTCCTGTCCCTTCCTGCCTTCTTGTCTTTGAGGTTGGATCATTTTTACCTCTAAATCCTGAGTGAGTTAAACAAAACCAGCTGCAGGCCAGGCTGCCCAAGGCAAATGGCAAACGGGAGGAAGCAGAGCCATGTAGGATAGAAGTCCACTGACCCTTCACCCCTCAGCAGACAGTGTTGGACACCCTTGATGACTGGCTGGTGAATCCATCCCAGGCTGTATCCAGTGGGGAAATGTCACTGTAGAAAAGCTGGGTGACACCCAGTGTGCTGGTGGGGTGGGGTGGGATGTCCAGTCTGGCTCTGGGCTTGGAGACTGATTGGGGCTCAAGACACCCTTCTCAGTCCCTCCCAGATGGGCTCCTCCCAACCTCCAGCAGCCTTTGGCAATGCCAGGTCAGGCCCCCTGGCTTTCTACTCACCATGCAGATCTCAGTCGCCACGAGGTAGCACAACCGATTGAACCATTTCACATAAGCCTCTAGGTTATTAGTCTTGTCACTGAAGCAGGGCTGGAAAAGACACAGGACCACACTCTGAGTTTTTGAGAACGTGAAGGTAGTCCAAGATCATTATAGACAATCCAGAAAATGTCAAAAACCTCAAAACCATGCAGAAATACCAATGTTTTAATGTGTATCATTCTAGTCTTTTTTCTGTATATTTAAAAATGTAATTTGGAATGTGTAATATATGTATCTCCATGGTTTTCCACACGAATATTTTCCTGTGCCACAAACTATCCTTTGGAAACATGATTTTTTAATTGATGTAGAACATTCCACTCTATAAGTACACCACAATTTAAAAGATTTTTTTTTGGAAAGAAGTAAAAGGATCAGAGTAGGAAGATTTGATATACAAGAAGGAATGGTGAGCCCAAAAAAAAAAAAAAAAAAAGATAAATGTGAGTAAATCTAAAAAAAAATTGATCTTATAAAACATTAACAATAACGTCCAAATTGTGGAGTCAAAACAATCAAGATAAAAATAAAACCCTGCTAACTCAGAACTGAAGCCACTCCCAAAGTCCACCTTTCAGGCAAAGATAGATGGGCCTATAAAATGAGCAACAACACATGTGAGGAACGTGCTTCTTAGTTCAGTCAAGTACATGAGACCAAATGGGCAACACCTGCCTAAAAGCAAAGACGCGAAGGCAGGAAGGGACAAGAAAACTAGATGAATGGACACGGGGAATCTGGGGTAGAGAGGGAAAGGAGGAGAGTGCTGACACATTGCAGGGATTGCAACCAATGTCACAAAAAATTTTGTGTATAAATTTTTGAATGAAACTAATTTGCGCTATAAACTTTTACCTAAAGCACAATAAAATTTAAAAACAAAAGATAAAAATAAAACCCTGGACAAGTAGTATATAGGTTAAATAGGAGTGATTAACAATAAAGCACGCTTGGATCCTAATGTTTTTGAAGAAGAAGGTAAACATTATTAACTTTTGTTAACTTAAATATGCAAGTTAAAATTGTCAAGATAGCTTCCAACAAATAGAGGGGGAAGATGGAAAGTGGGATCTATTATTCTGAAAGAAGCCAATAAAGGAGGAAAAGAGAAACAGAAAGGGTAAGAAAGACAATCGAAAAGTACAACAGAAGACAGCAAAAGCAAATCCATATAGATCAATGATTGCAATCACTGTGATTAAAACAAAATTCAGCTACTTGCTATTTTTAAGAGAGATTCCCAAACCCAAAGATGTAAGTAAACAGATAGTAAAATGTATTATGTGACAAATAGCACATAGCTATATCAGTGTGAGACAAAATAGACCTTTAAACAAAAAGCATTACAAGAGATAGAGAGTGAATACATAATAAAGTTTCAATTTTTCAGGAATATTCCATGAGTCTAAACGTGTTTGCACCCTAATAACACAGATTCAAAATGTGAGGAGTAAAACTGGTCAGAAAGGTGAAGTTCTCTAAAAGGAAACATTGAATCCTACTGTCACAATGGGAGATTTTAGCACCTGTGCCAGGAATGGATAGGTTCCAAAAAAAACCTGTTGCTGTCCAGTCAATTCCAACTCATAGCGACCATACAGAACAAAGTAGAACTGCCCCAGAGAGTTTCCAAGGAGTGCCCAGTGGATTCAAACTGCTGACCTTTTGGTTAGCAGCCTTAACCACTACACCACCAGGGAAGAAGCTGTTAAAGTGATATATGTTTTGCTACATATATTCTCAACAACAACAACAACAAAATCTCTCAAAGAAAATATCAGCTGAAATAGTTTCTCTGGCAAATTCTACCAAATGTTCCAGGAACAGGTAATTCCAATCTTTTAACTTATCTGCAGAGAACAGAGAAGGAGGAAACAAAGACCAGACAAGTACAGTGTGAAAAAGGAAAATAACAGGTCAATCTTAGTGATGATTATAGATGCAAACAGCTTAAACAGATCATGAGCAACTGAATCTAGAGATCTGTGAAAAAGATATTATCACCACCAAGTTTTGTTTATCTTAGAAATGCATTTCAACATTAAAAAAAAACTAATACAAATAATCACTTAACAATTTAAATGAGAAAATAAAACAAAAAACTTATATGGTTAATAAGTCCAGAAAAAGCATTAAATAAAATTCAACAACCGTTCAGGATAAGAATTCTTAGCAAAC
Organism: Trichechus manatus latirostris; assembly: GCF_000243295.1. NCBI lineage: Eukaryota > Metazoa > Chordata > Mammalia > Sirenia > Trichechidae > Trichechus > Trichechus manatus. The sequence continues at coordinate 3,328,168 of NW_004444117.1, forward strand.
TAAGAATAGAGTACTTCCTTAAGCTGATATAGAGCAACTAAAAAATGAAACAAAACAACAACCCTATAACAAACATCATACTCTATTGTGACATTTTAAAAGCATTCCCTTTAAAATCGGGAGAAAAGAAGGAAGCCAGCTATCAACACTTCTATTCAATGTTCTACCAGACTTGCTAGTTAACATATTAAGCAAGAAAAAGAAACTGTATTGGTCATATTGGGCTAGGTTATTCTGCAATAACCAAAAAGCTCAATATTTCAGAGGCTTAAAAAGACAAGGTCTATCATTCATGTCCACCTCAAATCAGTGAAGGGTTCTGTTCTATGATTACCACAGAAATAAGAAGAATAAAGATTGGAGACAAAACTACCAATCCTTATTCTTATGATATAATTGGTATATGACAGAATTGTCTACATAAAAACCTAAAAGCATACAGATAAATTATTAGAATTAACAAGAATTTACCATATAGCTAGATATAAAATTGATACATAAAAAAATTATAGTCTTTAGTAACAAGCAGTTAGGAGATATAACAAGATACCATGTATAATAGCAAAAAACATGCATAAGTTGCCTAGGGAAAAATTCTTAACAAAAATCTCTATGACTTTTATGGAGAAAATATAAAACTTTATTAAAAGATATTATAGAGATGACCTATATAAATGGAGATATATCATGTTTATGGATTGGAAGATTCAATATCATGAATATTTAAATTATTCCCAAACTGATCTATAGTTTCATATATTCTAACAAAATCACAATAGGGCTTTTCATAGTATTTGACAAGTGATTCTAAAATTTATTGAAAACAAACCAAAAAAACAAAAACAAAAACAAAGGGGCAAGAATAGCCAAACCATGCTGAAAGAAGAACCTAGGGGATTTGCTTTACCAGATAGTAAGACTAATCAGAAAACTGTAAGACAACGTACATTGACATAAGGAGTACCTGGGTGGCTTAAACAGTTAAGGGCTTGGCTCCTAATTGAAAGATCGGTGGTTTGAATCCACCCACATGCACCTTGGAAGAAAGGCCTGGTGATTTGCTTCTGAAAGGTCAAAGCCATTGAAAACCCTATGGAGCACAGTTGTACTCTGGAACACACAGGGTTAACAAATCGAGTTGTTTTATATTGACACACAAAAACATTGACTAATGGAGCAAAATAGAGTCCAGGAAGAGACTCACATGGATATAGAAACTTGGCAAATGACAGAGTGACAGACTGCCAGGCAGGCCAGTGGATAAAGGAATACATAAATAAATGGGTCAGGACAATTGCTTATTTGTATGCGGAAAAAAAGGAAATTAATTCCCACCTCAAGTCTTATAAAACCAAAATCAATTCCAGATAGATCAAAGACTTAAACATGAAAGCAAAATTTAAAACTTGTAGTGGGAAAACATAAGAGATTATCTTTATGACCTAGGTAGGGGGTAGGAAAGAATTTCTTAAATTCCAAAAAATGATCGAGGAAAAGTTTCATAAATGTGACCGGGTTAAAATGAAGAACACCTGTTTAGCAAAAGCCTTCATAATGACAAGAAAAGCAACCAACTAAAAGAAGAAAATTTGCAGTACATGTAATGACAAAGGATTATTGTCTAGAATATATATTTAAAAACGTCTACAAATCATTAAGAAAAAGACAAACCACCAACAGAAAACTGAGCAAAAGTCAGGGACAGGTGTTTTATAGAAGAGCAAACAAGAATGATTGAGATATATGAAATGAGGCTCAACCTAACAGCTTAACGAAAACTTAAAAGTCTGACCATTGCCAGTGTCACCGCGGATGCGGAGTGGGGTTAACTCTCAGACACTCCTGCTGGGCATGTTCATGGCTGCCACCTCATGTGGCATTACCAGCTAAAGTGGACCATGTGCCCACCCTGTGATCCAGTGATTCCCCTCCTAGGGATACCCTAGAGCAGCAGTTCTCAGTGTTGTCAATGGGCCCCTGGGAGTCCCTGGAGCCCTTTGGGGGGATCTACAAGGGCACAACTATTTTTGTAATAATAAGATGTTATTTGCCTTTTTACTGTGTTGACATTTGTGCTGACGGTGCAAAAGTAATAGTGGGTAAAATTGCAGGTGCTTTAGCACAAACCAAGTGGAGGCACCAAACTATACTAGTGGTCATTGTATTCTTTACTGCCACATTATATATATAATGTATACATATATATGAAGCCCACTGTAACTTAAGAATGTCCTTGATGAGGCAATAAAACTTCTTAAATTTTATTAAATTTTGACCCTTGAGTACACATCTTTAATGTTCTATGTGACGATACAGAGAGTACACATAAGGCACTCCTGTGTACCGAAGTTGTCTTGAGGAAAAGTACTTACGTAGTTGAGTTGTGAGCCCAACTAGCCACTTTTTTTTTTTCATGGAACACCATTTTCACTTGAAAGAAGGGCTGACAGACAAACTATGGTTATCCAGATTTCTGCATATGGTAGATGTTTTCTTGAAAATGAGCCTGTCACTTCAAGGAAAACAGCTGACAGTATTTGTTGCCAATGATAAAATCCAAGGTTGCAAGAGAAAATTGGGAATTTGTAAAACTTGTGTCCATTTCTGTCAGTGTGACAGCTTCCCAATATTTAAAGACTTTTAAACAAGTGAGACCGGCAGTGATATTAATGAATGTGATTGTAAAATATCATAGTAATGAAATGTGTCAACATCTGGAAGATCTTAATAACTCAATGAACCTGTATTTTCCAAAGGACCAAAATGTGAAGTTACAAAATCATGCATGGGCAAAAGAACTCTTCAAAGTACAAGACTAACCAATATAAAAGAAATACGTATATTTAATGTAACAGAATACAGAAAGTTCATAGATGTGTTTTCAGATTCCACATTGCAATTAACCTTTAAAAGCTACCACTTGCTGAGGTTTACTGTAGTGTCAAAGAAGAATATTCACAATCATCTGAAATAGCTATAAAATACTTCTCCCTTTTCCAACGACATGTCTATTGAGTTGGATTTTTTTCAACCTATATAACGTATGCCAAGAGAGTAATGTAGAAGCAAATATGAGAATCCAGACATCTTTTATTCAGTCAGACATTAAAGAGATTTGTAAAAATACTATAAAACAATATCACTTTTCTCAGTAATTTTTTATTTTGGAAAATATACTTATTTTCCATAAAATGTTATTTATGTTAAAATGTAATAGGTTACTATTATTTTTGAATAAACACTTAAAATTATGTTTTAATTACTAATATAATAAATACTGATTGATATAACCCATATAAGCAAAAGTTCTTTGAGGTTTTCAAGAATTCTCAAGAATGAAAAGGAGTCCTAAGACCAAAACATTTGAGAACTAATGCCCTAGAGAAATGTGCGTTCATGGACACCAGGAAACAAGTGTAAGAATGTTCACAGTAGCAATATTTGTAATTTCAAAAAGCTGAGAACAATTAAAATGTCCATCTACAGTAGAGTGGATAAATAAATGTTACATGCAATCTTGATATATTTCACAATAAAAAGTAATACTTGAGAATGGCAAAAAAACCCAAAACATCTTAGAAGTAGCAAAGTCTCCGTCCCATCTCTGACGCCCAGCTCCAGGACTGCCCTCTCCAGAGCGACCAGTATTCCTGAGATGGTTTATGCACCTGTCAAGCAGATAAGTATACATACACCTTCCTTTTTTGTTGTTACGCAAATGGTCACATACTCTTGTCACTGTTCACTCTACTTTTTCCTCTCAACAATGGATTTTGGTGATTATTCCATACTTATTCTTTTTAATAGTTGCATAGCATTCCATTTATGGATTATTATAATTTTTTAATCTGGTCCTCATGATGGATGATAAGGTAGTTTTCTCCCAGTCTTGGGTAATAGTAAACATGCTGTATCCAGAATATCTTTGTACACACATCTTTGTGAACCTAGGTGTGTGTATCTGTAGGATAAATTATTAAGTGTGGAACATTGGGGCCAAGGGTGTACTTTTAAAGTGTTGATGCCGTTGCCAAGGCGCCCCGCTAAGTGGTGCCCATTTTACAATCCCCCCAACAGTGTAGGAGAATGTGTTTCCCTACACACTGACTCCGACTGTGTGTTCGCCAACTACTTCATCTTTGCACATCTGATAGATGAAGATGCTATCCAATTTAATTTGCACCATTTCTTTTTTTTAGGCGTGAGAGCGGAAGTACCATTTTTCCAGTTCTGGTTTGGAGTTCGCCGACTTTTTAAAACACCAGGCACCCTGCTGGTTTGGCTCAGAGAGATGGGCGAAGTCCTGAAATCCAGGTGTGTGGGACGGTGTTTTAATGGCGGCCCATAGTAACCGCTCCACTCCTCTCCAGGGTAAGAGGGCGCAGGTTACCTGTTCCGGGCGGCCCGCACCAGCCTGCGCTTCCCGGCGTGGCCGCTGGAGGGCACCGGCGCCCACCGAAACGCACTTGGAGGGGCCTCGGGGTCCCGGAGCGCTTTGGCGCGCTCTCCACCCTCATCCCCACCCAGGGCCACGGCCTGACCCAAGGCTCTCGCCGCGGACTGCCCGGCGTCCCTCCTGCCCTGACGCCCTCGCCGGTTGGGTGACCACGCTGGGCACTTCCCGCCTGCCCAGGCTACCCCGGCACTCAGGGCTGTAGCGTCTGTTGCGCTCTGGACCCTCAGCGAGCTGGCGGGTAGCGAGCGGGGTCCCTCCACGCCCCATCCGCCGGCTCTAGTCCCGTCCAAAGCTCACCCAGCTGATGCTCTCTGGATCCCCCAGAGGGACCAGTGGGGGGGAGCCACTGCTGGGACAGCCTACCTGTGTGCTGGCCAGAGGGTCCTTGTTCACAAAAGCCTGGACAAACTCCTCAGGCCCGATGTGTCGCAGCCGTTCCTGCAGGGGGATCGTTCCCGCATGGTGCGCCTGCCGGCTCCCTGGGTGCCCTTGCCCTCCCTGTGGGGCCTATGGACACCTGCCCCTCATTCTGGGGCTCCGGGCATGGGTTCTGGGTTGTCACAATGCTTCCTTCCCTGAAAGAGGCAGCCCTTCCACTCCCCTCCCCAGCCCCTGAGGCCGGCCACAGTGCCTGGGACCTGGAGAATGGCCCCATAGGGAGCAGGGACCGCCCCTTCCAAAGAGGCCTGGTGGCTAAGAGCATGGGCTCTGGAGTTAGAATTGAATCCTGGCTCTGCCCCCACTGCTGTGTGAACTCAGGCAAATCACTTAACCTGTCTGGGCCTTGGTTTCCTCATCTGTGAAATAGGAATAATAATGGCACCTACCTGGCAGGGCAGTGGGAGGATGAAATGAGACAGTGCATGTAAGCGTGGAGTAGTGCCTGGAAAGCATAAAGGCGCCAAGAACGGTGGGGTTTTAACAGGAACAAAGCCCACTCCACAGCCTCCCTTCTGCCTTCTATATCCACAAGGAGCCCAACATGTTGGGGTGAGGCTGGGGGTTCTCCTCACAAGAAGGAAGGGCTTGTCAGGGCAGCTCTGAAAGCTGGGGCAGGTGTAGTGTGTCGGGGTGAGCCCTGGATGGGGAAACTGAGGCCTAGATGGGGAAGGCGCTTGTCCTGGGGATCACACACCAGGTGGTGTCAGAGCCAGGGTTTGAACCCTTTCCCTCTGCCCCAGGCCTGGGCTCTCTTGCCCTCCTGCTTCTTGCCCCAGGACAGGGTGAGACATTGCTCTAGAGCCCAGGGCCCTCTGGAGATGCCCTGCTGTGAGAGGCCCAGGCCCTGGGTTATGCTGAGATGAGGGGGCTGGCCAGGTGAGGGGGCCAAGCAGTGTAGAAACTGCCCCCATAGTTCTGGCTCTGGGTCTGGACAGAGGGAGGTTGGGCCTGCTCACCAGCTCCACGTGGGTCAGCTGCTGGGCTAGCATGTAGGGGTCACTGCAGATGCCAAGGAGCTCCCGGTGGATGGAGGCCGGTGGCTTGGTCCTGTAGGAGATGGGCTTGTCGGTACCCACCAGGCCTTCTGGGCACTGGCCTAGAGCTGCCAGCTTCTGGTGCAGGGCCTGTAGGAGCTGGTGCATCCTCTTTCGGTAGGCCTGGGGAAGGGATAGGGTGGAAGACGGGTGCTCAGGCCCGAACACCCATCTCTGCATCTCCCAGGGTCAGCAGGATGGACTCTTAGGTCTCAGGAGAAAATGCCAGGTGCCAGCAGGTGTGCCAGGGCCTGCCCTACCCCCAAATAGGACCCAATCCCAGGCCAGTTGGGCTTGGGGCCAAAAGTCAAGGCCCTTTGGAGAGAAAGCCACAGGGTTATGGTTGGAGCTGAGAAGAACAAACATCAGGAGTCCAGCTGCCTGAGCTCTCGGGGGAGTGGGCAATGCAGGGGGGCAGGGGAGGGAGAAAAGAGGGAGGAAAGGAAAGGGCCAGCCCTGGGCCAGTTGCCTTGTGCTCGGCTCCAGCCTCACGGCCCTGTCCTCTGCCCCACGTTGCCCTCTGTGATTTCTTTAGAGCCCTAACTACTGTTGGAGATGAACTGGTGTGTTCCTTTGTTTATTTCTCCATGGGAAGGAAAGCTCTGCAGGGCCAGGGAAGTTTGTGCTGTTCCCTTCTGTGTTCTCAGAGCGAGTCCAACTCTGGTACAGGGTGGGCGCTCGTGACCACTCACTGTACCAACCACTCACCTCACCACTCAGCTTGGACCACAGATTCCTGCTCTGGGCCATGTCCTGGGCTGGGTGCATAGGGATAAAAAGCCACGGCCCTGCCCTTGAGGGGTGCCCATCCTTCTCCTCCCAAGGAGAAGTTGACTATCTCCCCCCACTTCCCAGGGGTGGTTATATCAAGGAATGTGCCAATCAAACTGGCTGGGCTTATTAGGTGAGATGTCCACATGTCTCCAAGGGTTTTTTGGTCAATAGCCACAGAGCAGGCCCCTGAGCTCACCAGCCTGTGACAAATGGCCCCACCAGAGGGGGTGGCTTAGGCTGGGTTTTCTCCAGAAGCAAAACCAGTAAAACATATAAACATATATATGAAGAGATTTATATCAAGAAAATGGCTCACACAGTTGTAGAGGCTGGAACATTCCAAATCTGTGGGTCAGGATAGAGGTTTCTCCTGATTCACATAGCTGCAGGGGCTGGCAAACCTGAGATCGACAGGTCAGAGAGCAGGGCTCTTGCTTGCAGGCTGTGAAGATCAGCAGGCAAGACCTCAGGTAAGCTGCTAGCTCAAGTCCCAAGAACTGGAGGCCAGATGAACAGGAGCCAGCTGCAGGCTTCAGAGCGAGCAAAAGCCACAAGCCTTGACAGAATATCTACTTATATTCAATGCAGAACACATTCCCAAGGAAAATCCCTTTCAATTGTTTGGCTACTCACAGCAGATCCCATCATGGAGGTGATCACATTATATCAAATCTTGGCATGGAAGTGATCAAATCATTCGACTGCCAAGCCACTGAGAATCATGGTCCACCCAAGCTGACACACGACCTTAACCATCACAGAGGGACTCAGTCCCACTTGAGCCAAAGAGCTGGCCTAGTGCTGGCAGAGGCAGGAGGTGTGGTGGCTCAGAGCCTGGTCTCCCAGCAATGACGAGCAAATGGCTGGACAGGGCTCCAGAGGGCTCAGGAAATAATGGAGTATGACTAGTCAGTGTTGTCAGGTAGTTTAGATAGCAAAAGAGCATTTTCCTTTATGCTATTCTGAACTACACAAACTCAGTGAGTGGCATCTTTGTGGGGGCAGGTGGGGGATCTGTCCTGCTGGGCAGTGTGTGGCTCTGGGCCTCGACACTTCTTTGGAGTCTCTGACGGGGCTCAAGGGAGGGTGGTTGGTGCCCAGGGGCTGTTGGTGCCCAGTGCTCTGGGAAGGGCAGAGACCCCAGGACACAGAACAGGACAGGAGGCTATCAGTGGACAGTCCTTGCATGCAGCCAAGAGAAGAGGCTCCCGCTGATTAGCTGGGGCAGTTTGGGTAAACTGAGGCCTGTCTCTTCATTTGGTCACCCACGGAAGTAATGGCCCTTCATTGCTCTGTGCATCCAAAAGTGTGGTCAGAACGCTATCTTCCGGGTTCCACCTGAGCGCAGGAAGATGGTGAGTAGGGTCCAGCCATGGCCGGTCCTTGTGACACAATCGGCCATCTGTGAGCCCAGCACCTCCACCTGCCCTCTAGTCACTCTCTCTCACACAGCCAACCATCTCATGAGAGGGCTACCCTTGCTGTCACCTTTCCTCACCTCCCAATCACCCCTCAAACACGCCTACTTGCTGCCGCAACAAACTGACTTTCGCTGTCACCCCAGGGCCTCCTATCACTAAACCAGTGTCTCAGACTGCATCTGCCTTGGCTGTCGTCCCAGCCTCAGCCTCCCGTTCCTCCTGCCTCTGTCTGCACGCATGTCTCCGTCTCCACTCATTACACGCTGGGGCTCTTCCTGCCTCTGTCCAGCCCTCTTTCCTCACTGTGTCCTTTGTTCCTGGGTCTTCCAGTGCATGTCCATGGTATCAGTCAGTGTCTGGTGTGGACCATACCCAAATGTGCATGTTCTGCCTCTCCTCTACTCTGGAGAGCTGCACAATGATTGGTCCACCTGAGCTCTCCACAGTCCCAGTGGCACTCCAGGCTCAACACACTCTTGTTGCCCAGAGCTGGTCCTCTTCCCACATCTGTGTTTCAGTGAATTGCTCAGCAGCCATCACACCTGCAGACTAGAGGTCATCTTCAACACCACTGTTTCCCTCCTGCCACTCCAGCCATCACCAGTCCTGCTGGTTTTACCACCTTCCACTTCCATGTGTACCCACCATCGTCTCTGTGGTCCAGACCTCCTAAATGGTCTGCATACCATGGACTGCCAAAAGAATGAATAAATCTGTCTTGGAAGAAGTACAGCCAGAATACTTCTTGGAAGCAAGGATAGCGAGACTTTGTCTCACATACTTTGGACATGTTATCAGGAGGGACCAGTCCCTGGAGAAGGACATCATACTTAGTAGACGGTCAGCAAAAAAGAGGAAGCCCTCGATGAGACGGACTGACACAGTGGCTGCAACAACGGGCTCGAACATAACAACAATTGCGGGGATGGTGCAGGACTGGGCAGTGTTTCCTTCTGTGGTACATAGGGTCACTGTGAGTCAGAACCGACTTGACAGCACCTAACAACAACATCCATGTTGGCTTCTCCATTCACTCTGCAGCCAGAGCTTTTGTTGAAATGCAGATCTGATCACCAAGCCCCAGTCTTTGAAATGCCTGCCTCCACAGCATGAGTAAAGGCCCTGAGGGCAGCTTTGGCCACGCCTGGTGACCTCCACACGCCCCTTGTTCCCCTCTCTGTGCTCTGCGTACAGATCACCCCGTTTCCTCGCAGGGCCTCTGCACCCTTCTCCCTTTGGCAAGCTCTCCTCATCCCCTGGCTTAAAACTCGAGCATGGGTTCTCAGGGACCGTGGCCTTCCCATGTCTTGATTCTAGAGCTATCACGTTGAGTCTCCTCTCACTAGACTACAAGCCCCGTGAACGCAGCACTGGGCACTCTTTGCCTGTTACTCATCCCCAGCATGGTGGCCAAGCCTGGTTGCAGAAGGCCTCCACACACCTCTGTTGATTGACTGGATGGCCGTGGTCTTCCAGGCATCTGTCACTCATTCTCCCCACCGGGACATCATCAAGAATGCAGCATCTGCTTGTCATCTGATAGAACCACATGGTTACCTTATTATTTTTAATGCAGATAATTTTGCAGGACTTGTTTCTATTGAGGTGGTAAAAACGATTAACATGCTTGGCCGCTAACTGAAAGGTTGGAGGTTTGAGTTCACCCAGAGGCACCTTGGAAGAAAAGCCTGATGATTTGGTTCCAAAAATCAGCCATTGAAAACCCTATGGCGCACAGCTCTACTCTGACACACATGAGGTCACCATGAGTTGGGGCTGACTCAACAGCAACTGGTTACTGGTTTATACTGAACCAAGATTCACCCAAATGATCACCGTTTCCCATTTGTTAATTCATATAGACTTTCTCCAGTGACGTAAACTTCAAGTTGGCCTGTTGATTCTTCCCTAAATCTACTGCTCCCCTCTGAATAGGGGTGATATTTGTTCTTCTCTTGTCTTTGGGCTCGTCTCATTCTCACTAATTCCGCTGTTATGAATAGAGGCTGGGAGATCGCCTGGGAAGTCTCTGAACCACCAAGGGCGCCAAGGTGCTCCCTTATCACTCTCGTGAGCCCATGCTGACAGAGCCCAGTGCGTGCCAAGACAGCGCGGTGCCCTTTTGGCCCATCACAGATTGCCGGATGCCTGTGAGGACAGCAGGTCTGGAGCTGTCTTTTCCGTTTATTTCCACTGAGCCACCTGCCATAGGCAGACAGGTGTGCTCTCCAGGTGTCTCCAATTCTCTTGAACAGTTTATAGTTAGAAACCCCTGTCTCTGGCTGGGCAAGCATTGCCTCCTGTTCCCTGAAGTTCTTGAAAACTCCCTGAGCCCAGGGCTGATGTCCTCCTGGGCTGAGCCTACACTAGGTAGGCACTCTCGAGGTTCTGGTGATTCTGTACCCCCACCAGGTTGTCCTTGGTAATCAGCTTCCCGCCACTACTGCCCTTGGAGGGAGCCAGGAGGGTAGTGTGGTCAGCCCAGTGGACAGGGGGTATGAGTGGGAATGGCAACATCAGTCCACGGGGAGGAGCTGCCTGTCAGGTCTGCCTCTTCTCGCAGCTAGCCTGGTGGGTGTGGCCCAAGCACAGCTGTCCTCCTCTCCTTTCCCCCCTCCTTGGGGCTGCCACATCTGTGACCTCCGGGCCATCCCCCGGCTCCCCAAGCCTCCCTCAGCCTCAGCACTGGTCTCCCTAAGCTGTAACCATGAAGCCCAACTTACCGGGAGCCTCTCCAAAGTCAGGCTGGGCATGACACCCCTGGGTCTCCTGCCCAGCAAGGGGTGGCCCAGAACAGTGTCTCAACACAAGGGCCAGGTGCTAAGAGGCTTCCCTGGGAATCCCCAGGAGCCACAATTGTGGCGAACACCCTTCTCAGCTCCTCTCCAGTATTTTGTTCCCAGTTGCCAAAGGGTGGTGGGGAGGACAGTGAGGAGATAAAGTTCCCAGAAAATGGCAGAGGGGGCAGAGGAAAAAGAAGGCACCACTTTTCACTGTCACCTGTTGGGGAAGCCGGAGCAAAAGGGCTCTAGGACCTGAGCTGTCTCCTCTAGTCCTTGAGTAACCCTTGTTCTCATAGCCCTGTGAGGAAGGGATTACCATCCTCCCTTTTATAGAAAGAAAATGAAATCTCAGAGAGGTCAGGTAACTTGCCCAAAGACACACAGCTTTGAAAACACCCATTGCATTGTGCATGGCTCTTTCTATCGTGTGATTCCACCCCTGTGTAAGAAATCCTTTAGAAGTCAATCCTCACATACATGCCAAAATATTTTCAGAACAAAAGATATAACATGGGATTTGCTTCAAAATAATATGGGCGGGGGGTGAAAGGGAAAGTGTGTGAGGGGATGGAAGAAACAAGTTTGGCAAAATGGGTGGTGATAATTGCTGAAGCTGGGTGATGGGTGCACAGGAGTTCATGGTTACTATTCTTTCTACTTTTTTGTGTATGCTTAAAATTTTCCATAATGAAAAATTTAAAAATAATCCCCATAAGCCAGGGTTTGGGGAACCATTTGGTCCTAATCACAGTTCACATTTATCATGTGCTCACCATGTGCTGGGCCATGAACCAAGGGCATATGTGACTTCAGGGACTCTGTAACGCAAAGCCGCACAGTACGAATGGTTACTACCCCCATTTTCCTGATGAGGAAACTGAAGCTCAGAGAGGTGAAGCGCCTTGCCCAAGGTCACACACACGTGGTTCTGATCCTGGATCTGTGCTCAGGTGGTCTGAGTCCTCCATGCCCTGTCCTCATCTGTCATTCAGCGTTCCCTAGCTCCTATGTCATGCCTGGCCCATGCCCAGGACTGAGGGAGGAGCAACCTGCAGTCCACCGGCCAGCAGCCAGAGTAGGAAAACCTGCACCCAGAGAATGTTCTCTTTGGAACAGGTGCTTTCTGTGGAAGGGAAACTTTGGGATAATGAAGACACATGAGAGCACCCCTGGCCTGAACCTGAAGTCTGTTGGTGGAGTGGGAGCCAGGGAACCCTCATTCTATCCCAGCCCCCGCAGCATGCCTAGTTGGCTCATAAGGGAAGGAAAAGGAAATGTCTTGGGTGATTCATTTCTGCTCTGAAAACCCACACCTAGTGGGTGACTGCTCTCCCAAAGCCCATTCATAGGTCTCAATTGTATTTTCTTTTAATCCATTGGGTGGTAAGATAGATTTCCTAGCACAGCGTGATGTCAAGCCTGACAGGTTCTCAGGGGTTCTGTGAAGAGGCACTAGTTTCCTGGAGGGAAACAATCCCAGGATTTACACACCATCCTCTACCAACTCGGCCAGAACGTGTGTCTGCCTCTGAATGTCAGAGGCATGTCTGTAAGGGTTACCACCAACCCACCCACCCATCCTTCCATCTACCCACTCATCCATTCATCTACCCACTTACCCATCCACCCACACACCCACTCATCCACCCACCCACCCACTCATCCACCCAGCCACCCACTCATCCATCCATCCAACCATCCTCCCTCCCACCCACCTACCCATCCATCTACCCATTTATCCATGTATCTACCTACTTACCCATTCATCCTCCCACACATCCATCCATCCATCCATCCATCCATCCACCCACCCACCCTCCCACCAATCCACCAACTCATCCATCCATCCTCCTCCCTCACCCAACCATCCACCTATCTACTCACCCACCCACTCATCCTTCTACCCAATCACCTATCTATCCAGCCTTCCTACCTTTATTCTTCCCATTTTTCTGTCAGTCTTTCAATATCCACTTACCCATAAATCTACTCACTTACCCAGTTACCCAAACTTCTATTCTCCTGTATACTCATTCATCAAAGTAGCCAACTATGTATCCAGCCAGTCAGAATTTCTCCACACCTCTACCCACTCTCATCCATCCAATCAACAAGCCTTCCCTAACACTGTTCCGTGCTGCATCCTAAGCTGGGTGTCAGGATCCGGAGATGAATCAGGGGATGCAGAGGAGGAGGAGAAGGACCCAAACTTCACCTCACTGGGCCCTCAGAACAGCTCAGCCACTTGCCTGCTATGTGAAATGACCCCACGGCAGGGCCCTCCTCTCTGAGCCTTACTTATGCCTTAGGCTTTATGGCTGTCTGATGCCCAGCCTCCCTGTGTAGTTTTCCCTTTGTTTCACGTGCTGCTGGCTCTGCCGTGTCCAGGTCTACTTTTGAGTACATCACTAACTACCAGCTTGCCACGTTCAGTTTCCTCCCAGGGAAATGACACGCACACCCTAGTGTTCTCTCCTTCCAGATAAAGTGGCATCAGTGCTGGCCAGATGGTCATTCTGGAGGTGCTGATAAGCCTGCTCCTCCTAAGCAAACCAGGAGCCCTCCGTCCCCTTTCTGCGGACCATCCTTGTCTTACCATCATCCTAGGAGGTGGGGATATTGTCCTCTTTTCACCCATAAGGGCAATGAGGCTCAGAGACCTTAGGTACTTCCCAGGAGTGACATGGTGGGGAGAGAGGAGCAGGGTGCAGGCTCAGGGACACCTCACTTCCCAGTACACCCTCTGCCTCCCAAGCCACCAGGGTTTCTAAGTGCAGGGCCCAGGAGTCACTTTTACCCTGTGGTCTGGGTTTTAGTTGCAGAGGGGCCCTCTCTCCTCCTCTGCCCCTACCCTGCAGGGTTTACACAAGCTCAGCCCCTGGAGGCTGTGAGGGTCCCAGGAGAACCTGTGCATACAGTGGGTGGTAGTTATGCCTACCATTGTTATTGCAGTTCCTCCTGCAAAGCCCTTTTCCTGGCCCTGACTGACAGGTCCTGAGATTGCACTGGCCGCCAGCCCAGACCTGGGCATGGTGTAGGGGCAGGAGGAGGGAGGCCTCTGTGGCATAAGGCTGCAGGATATGGGTCCTGCCAGGCCCTCCTAGTGGGTTGCAGACCACTGGGCCTGACCATGTGACCACACAGCCCACAGGTGGGTCTTGCCTCCCTGCCATTTGATGGCAACAATGAGACAAGGCCAGGAGAGGGCCAGAAGAACAGGCCTGGAACCACATGCCTGGTTCCGCCCCAGCTCTGAAACTCCTCAGGCGTGTGGCCTTGGGCAAGTGCCTCAACCCCTTGGTGGTCAGAAAGGGGCTGAATTTAGAGGGACTGCAGTGTGTAGCATGGGGAGAGGAGGATCTTGAGAGGGGCCCGGGGAACAGGCTCAGGTCCTGGCAGTGAAGGTACAGAGAGAGTGAACCGGCCCGCTCCAGCCACCCACCTCGTCACAGGGAGCGATGCGGCCCACTACGTCCTTCATGTGCCCGATGGCAGCCTCCTCCTGGAAGTCTCGCGGGAAGGTCTCTGTCCACTCAGCCAACAACTGGAGCAGCTTGGGGCCAAACTTCCGGACCCGGGCCTGCAAGGCAAGCCGAGGGGTGCTTGCACTCAGTAAAGTGTGCTCAGGATGTGGGGCCACATCAACCACTCACTGCATGTCCTGTGGTGACTTGGGTCTGGGCTGACTCCAGTGCAGTAGTGGTGGCTGTGGCTGAGGAGGGCAGCAGACACTGGCGGGGGGTACACACTTTGGGGTGGGTCACCTCTTGCTTTTGCCTCCCCAGCGTCCCTTTCTGTGCTGACAGTACCTCAATCTTCCAGGGTGACTATATCAGATGCACTCTACCTTCTTCCCAGTCCACAGGGTTCTGGAGTAACTGACCTCACCCCAGGGCTCTGGAGATCAGCCCAGGATCAGGGCTGGCCAGTCAGAGCACTGAACACTGTGCACAGTGATTGGCTCATAGATGAGCATGTGACCTAAGCTAGGTCAATGACCTACTGAGGAAGGTGCTTGCTCTTCTCACGGGGTTGGAAAGGAATAGAAGGTGAGCCTGGAGATGTGGATGCTGGATTGTCACCATGCAGGGAGAACCTGCCCCAGAATAAGGCTGGCCCAGGGGAAAATGTAACAGAGGGTCGGGGAGTGGGGGAGAAAGACTAATTTTTAATGATACCACTTGAGCCCCCGGAGCCAGAAGTTATGGGTGCCAATCAAGCCAGTCAGGTCCCTTTTTGGGCCAGTTGAAGTTGGGCTTCTATCACTGTAACAGTAGGGCCCAACTGACACTTGCATAAATAGAGTCACAGTCGGCAGGGGCAAAGTAACAGACATTGGGAGCCCAGGAAGGCTAGGCAATCAGCAGGGGAGGGAAGGGTGGAAGGTAGTGTGCTGGGGGAAGGAAGCCCAGCAGAAGCTGCAGTGCCACCCCAGGTCTGGCTTAGTGTGAGGCTCCCACCAAACAAAAACCAACCCCAATGCTATCGAGTCAATTCTGACTCCTAGCAATACTATATGACAGAGTAGAACTGGCCATAGTGTTTCCAAGGCTGTAAATCTTTACAGAAGCGAACTGCCACATCTCTCCCATGAAGTGGCTGGTGGGTTCAAACTGCCGATGTTTTGGTTAGCAGCTGAGCCCTTTAACCACTGCACCCAGGGCATTGGAAAACAGTACCTGGGTTAAAGGTGGGTCTGTCTCTTTTGACTCTGGGACTTGGACAAGTCAGAACCCCTTCCGGTCTCAGGTGCCTTGTCAGAGAACGAGGCTGATCACTGCCTCCCCGAGAGGCTAACACCACGAGAGCACTCGGGAGTGCTGGCCTGAGCTGGGTACACTTAGAGCCCTTGCCTGGCACTGCCCCTCACCTTGTCCAGCACCGGCTTGTCCAGCTGCTGCTGCTCGATGCACAGGTGGCAGACTCGGGCCAGGAGTTCCCGGGGCTCGATGAAGAGGCGGGAGCTCAGCAGGAAGGTGAATATGTAGGCTTTCTGGGGGGACATGTGGAAAAGGCGGCTCATGCTCATGAGAGTAGTTGGGGTGGACATGCCTCCCAGCCTGCCCTGCTGGCCCCCTAGGCCCAAGGCCAGCCCCGGCCCTGTTGTCTCCCCCATGCCTGGTGGAGGAAGCCCACCCTGCTGCCCCTCCTCCCAGCTGGGTGGCTCACCCACCTCGGGGTAGTAGTCGGCTGTGGGCACCAGGTGCTGGATCAGGGAGTCCAGGGAGGCTGAGGATGGAGCTCCTTCCAGGAGGGGCTGCCCGGCCTGCTCGCCTTCTGTGGGCTCGGTGGGGGGTGGTCTGAGGCTGCCTGGGGTGACCATATCGGAGGCACTCAGTGTTCGGGGCATGCCTGCCTGCAATGGCAAGGGGCAGCTGAGGCTGGCTGAGCTAGACCTGCTGGTCCCCAGGGCTCCTGGCTGGGCGGGCCCTGCCTCTCTCACAGGCACTTTTGTGCCCACCTGACCCTAGTAACCACTTCCAGGAAGGTCTGCAAGGACATCTACCCTCCACAGCATCCTTTCTCTTTCCTCTTAGAGCCTCTCAACTCTCCCCCAGGAACCATCTCTTCTCTTCTCTTAGTCCCAGCCATTTAGGTTGTTTCTGACAAGGCCAGGATTATCAGCATGTTCCCCCTACTCTAGCCACAGAGATTGGCTCAAGGATGGGCCTGGTCCAAACTGGGGGGCTCAGGCTCAATCCTAGAATTTGTGTGGCACTTGGAAACTCTCTTTCCACTGGGGTCCCTCGGCTGATGGAACATAAGCCCAACACTGTTGGGGCCATCTTGTCACCAGGAGGGTCCAAGAGAATGGGCATGTACCCAAGGACACTGTTTGCGGCCCTAGACCCTGCTGTGCTGAAGCTGGTCCATGGGCTTCTCCACGGCAGCATGAGCCTGTTTACATTGGGATTCTGCCAGGTGCAATGAAAATGGCTGCCCTTGTGTGTTTGATGAATAAATGAATGGATGTTCCAGGGGTGAGGGAGGCTGCCCTCTGTAGCCTGGCATTCAAGGCTCTTTGTGATTAGGACCTATAGGGTCTCTACAAGTCAGAATCGACTCGATGGCAGTGGGTTTGGTTTTTTGGTTTGTCCTATCTCAACTTCTATCACTCTTCATCATACACTCTTGGCATGTGTTGTTGTTGTTAGTTGCTGTCGAGTCAGCTCCAACCCACGGAGATCCCATGCACAACAGAACAAAATGTTGCCCGGTCCTGTGCCATCTTCACAATCGTTGATATGCTTCAGTCCATTGTTGCGGCCACTGTGTATTTTGAGTGCCTCCCAACCGAGGGGGGTCATCTTCCAGCACTATATAGGGAAGTATTTTATTGTGATTCATAGCGGTTTCATTGGCTAATTTTTGGGAGTAGATTGCCAGGCCTTTTTTCCTAGTCTGTCTTACTCTGGAAGCTCTGCTGAAACCTGTCTACCATGGGTGACCCTGCTGGTATTTTGTTTTTTTTAAATTGTGCTTTAGATGAAGGTTTACAGAGCAAATTAGTTTCTCATTAAATAATTAATACACATATTGTTTTGTGACATTGGTTGCCAACCCTAAAATGTGTCAACACTCTCCCCATCTCGACCTTGGGTTCCCCATTACCAGCTTTCCTGTCCCCTCCTGGCTTCCTGTCCTTGTCCCTGGGCTGGTGTGCCCATTTCGTCTTGTTTTGTTTTACGGGCCTGTCTAATCTTTGGCTGAAGGGTGAACCTCAGGAGTGACTTCAGTACTGAGTTAAAAGGGTGTCCAGGGGCCATACTCTCAGAATTTCTTCAGTCTCTGTCAGACCGGTAAGTCTGGTCAGACCCTGCTAATATTTGAAATACTGGTAGAAAAGCTTCCAGCATCACAGCAACATTCAAGCCACCACAGAACCACAAAATTACCAGCCATATACTCTTCCCCAAGCACACTTCTCCATCTCTGAGCCACTGTACAAGCTGTTCCCTCCTCCAGGAAGGGTCTCCACCATCTTCACTCCTCCACTCCTCAGGACATGGCTGAGATGCCTCCTCCTCTGTGGAGCCTTCCCTGCTTCACTGCAGTGCTCTTTCCCCCCCTGGTCCCCCCAGGGCTGCACCTGACCTTTGGAGGGCATTAGCACCTTCTCCTTGTCAGTATTGCTGGGTGCTGGGGATGTTGCTGTCTCCTGCTTAGCACAGAGAAAGGCCCCAATAAATGCCAACTACAGCTGTTGTTACGGTGTCTTCTGCACTCAAACCTCCTTGTGGACAGAGCCAGACCTCATCCTCTGTGACCCCAGTTTTGAATCAAGGGCATGGCTGTCCATAAGCGCATGTACAGTGGCCTGTGGTTTCCATCTGAGGGCTTTTCCATGTATCCCTGTAGGCCAGTCTTTCCTGAGTGAAGCTTGCTGCAGCCTTCATTGTGATATGTCCTGGCCCAAGCCTGTGACTTATTTTAACCGTTTCCCATGCTAGACATTCAGGTTGCTTCCCATATTTCTTTTTCTCTTTTGGTATATATATTTTGGTAAAATATACATAACATAAAATTTGCCATTGTAACCATTTTTAAGTGTAGAATTCAGTGGCATTAATTACATTCACAATGTTGTGCAATGATCACTACTATCAGTTTCCAAAACTTCTTCATAGCCCCAAACAGAAACTCCGTACCCACTGAGCGATAACTCCTCATTCCCCCTCACCCCCAGCCCCTGGTAACCACTAATCTTTCTATCTGTATGCATTTGCCTAAAAGTGGGATGGTGCAATATTTGTTCTTTTGGTGTCTGACATTTCCTTCAGCATAATATTTTCAAGGTTCATCCATGTTGTAGCATGTATCAGAACTCCATTCCTTTTTATGGCTGAATAATATTCCATTGTATGTATGTAGCACATCTTGTTTACCCATTTATCTGCTGATGGACATTTGCATTGTTTCCTCCTTTTGTCTATTGTGAATAATGCTGCAGTGAACATTGGTGTACAGGTACCTGTCTAAGTACCTGCTTTCAAGTGTTGTGAGTATACATACTCTTCCCATGTTTTTTTTTTTTTTTTTTTTTTAAAGGAAGAAGCCTGGACAGCAGGGATCAAGGTGGAGAGTAGGTTGAAGAAACAGGCAGTTGCTAGATCTTGAAGGGAATCGCTTGGTTGTGCAAACACTTAATGTGCTCGGCTGCTAACTGAAAGGTTGGAGGTTCAAGTCCACCCAGAGGGGCCTTGGAAGAAAGTCCTGGTGATCTGCTTCCAAAAAAATCAGCCATTAAAAATCCTATGGAGTACCGTTCTACTCTGACACACACGGGGTGGCCGTGAGTCAAGTCTACTCAACACCAACTGATACTGCTATTGGTGGATCTTTAGAACCAATCAGTATGTCCTAACCCATTCACACTCTAAAGGGTAGTCAAGACCATATAAAAAGTAATTTGAAAGTTATTTGTCCTCTCTATAAAGATATTGAGAATTATTGGGTAAATTGAGTCTTTACAAGCCATACAATGTTGAAATGATAAAGATTTGATCTCCTATCAAACTACAGGAGTACTATCCTTAGTACCCCCCTTTTTAAAAAAAAACAAAACAAAACAAACCTGTTGCCATTGAGTCAGTACCGACTCATAGAGACCCTGTAGGACAGAGTAGAACTGCCCCATTAGGCTTCCAAGGAACGGCTGGTGGATTTGAACTGCCAAACTTTTGTTTAGCAGTCGTGCTCTTAACCACTGTGCCACCAGGGCTCCCCAGTACCCCTAGTTGTGTTGATTTCCATTGCTGCCTTTCTTGCCTTGTAGACTCCTTCTTTAGCATAGGGATGATTTGTTTATTCAGGATGTTTTGAGTGTCTGAATTCACAGACCAATATACTTGCATTTGGGATGTGGTGGGTTCATGGTTGCTTATTAAACAAGATGAATTTTATTTAGATGTATATGGAATTTGGCTAAATTAATTGTCTCTCACAATGGGAAAATGGACGATGCCTGCAAATTTCCTGCAAGTTTCAGCTCAAGCACCTGGAAGCCAAGGCCCCCTTTCCAGTTAATAACATCAAATGTTCGTTGAGAATTTACTAGGTCCCTGGGTGACACAAACGGTTTGTGCTTGACTGCTAACCTAAAGGTTGACGGTTCAACTCCATCCAGCAGTGCCACAGAAGAAAGGCCTGGCAACCTGCTTCTGAAAGGTTACAGCTAAGAAAACCCCATGGAATAGCTCTACTGTGTAACACATGGGGTCACCATGAGTTGGAATCGACTCGACTGCAACGGATTTTTTTACTAGGCACTAGGCTCCTCTGTGATAAAATCTTGGCATGTGTCACCTTATGGAATCCTCACAACAACCCTTTGGGGACAGTTCTGTAATCATCCTCACTTTACAGTTGAGGGAACTGAGGCTTAATTCTTTAAGGGATCTTTGGCTTTGTCACCATATCAGCTTAACACTGATTATTTTTCATATTGATCTTTAGACTAGCTAGACTGGTGGAGTACTAGTAGACCATAACCACTAACAGAACCTCTAGGTAATAGGAGTTTCTTATTGTGGAGATAGTTTCTTATGTTCCTAATTCTACCCCCCTTCCCATGTTCTTAACCATCAAATGACAACACAGGAACATATTTTCCCATCTTTTGGATGTTCCTCAGGCTCTCCCATGGAGCAAGCTGTGTGAGTCTAGGGACCCACTTCCTTGGACTCAAGTAATGCGTTCATCACATTGTGTAATAAAGCCTCCTCATAGGCTGCTCTGTGGATTAAATGAGAACCCACGCCGCCCAACCATGGAGCATCTAGCATGTTGCTGGACACACCGCAGGTCTTTAATAAAAATTAACTCCCTTCCCTTGTTGGGGATCCAGTAATTTCCTTGGCTTCTCCCCTGCCTCTGGATCGCAATACTTCTTTTGTTGATTTTCCATGTTGTCTGAATAAATACTTTTTTAATATAAACTATATATGAGTTTAAACTACATGAAATTGCTGATATCCAATTGCTTTGATCTACCAAAATGACAATTTCATCTAGTTAAACCTAAATGGGAGTTCTGGTGGCACAGTGGTTAAGAGCTCAGCTACCAACCAAAAGGTCGGCAGTTCTAATCCACCAGCCACTCCTTGGAAACCCTAAGGGGCAGTTCTACTCTGTCCTATAGGGTCGCTATGAGTCGGAATCGACTCAGTGGCAATGGGTTTGATTTAAACCTAAACATTTTCACTGTAGAAAATGTGGGACACAGAAAACATAAGAACAGGACACTTGGAGATAGTGTTCTAACCCCCTTCTCAGGGATCCCCCAATGGTGTCTGTGAGCACCCACTCGTGTTGTGACCCCGTTGGCAGAGCACTGAGGACCATGTAGTAGCAGTGGAAGTCTGGAACCCTAGCAAAGCTGGAGAAGCCAGGCCAGCCTTGCCCTGACTCTGGTACAAGGAGAGCCTCCAGCTGCAGGGGCAGAGGCAGGCCTGGGTGGTGATGATGCCTGCCAGGCTAGCCTGCGACAGTTCAAGCTAGGTGAGGGCATGATTCGTACCTGGGGCAAGGCCCAGAGACGTGGGTGGGGGTGGGCGGGTATCTTTAAAGCATGAGAGGGCACAGTTATCATGTGTCACTACCTTTTCTGGCCCCCTCCCCACTCTTCCTGGAAGGGCCAGAGGTTGCAGATGAGAGGAGGGAGGAGGGGAGGGAAAGAGATAAGGACTGTGCCCCTTTGCCTCGGCTTCTTCACGTCTAGGCCCTAGTTGGGGAAGGGGAGAAGGTTTAACTTTACATCAGATTTGGAATTCTGATCATTTTGATTTTCAGTGTGCTGAATTAACACTGTTTGGAGACCTATAGTAACTATAGCTTAGTTTATTACCAAAGAACAATCAGTAAGATCCTGGGAATTTTCATCCAGGGGCAGGGGAAAAACTTCTCACCTTGAAGAGGGTGGGAAATGAAATGAACTTGGGTTAAGACTGTTCCTGAGTGTCAGCTCTTCTCTTGATCATGCAAAGTCCCCAGGAAAGTCCTGCTTGTTCAGCATGATGGTTACACATTACTCGTTCCTCCCCTCCAGCCAGAGGGTGGTGTCCCAAACCCACATGACAGAAGGGCCACTCCCAGACTGGGGATGGGTGGGTCCTGCCTAGCCTGAGCAGAAGCTGTTGTCTCTTTCCCAGAAGTTTCAGAGCACTGGGTTGGGGGCGGGGGTAAGGGGGTAAGGGAGGGCTGCAAGGCTTGAGGTGTGGAATGACAGATCCAACCACACCTGGCTGTCCCTTCCCAAGCTGCCACCCTTGGACTGTTCTCTGGCTTTGGAATGGTGTGGAGAACTAGAGAGTAAGGGCAAGACAGGAGAAGTATGCAGCCACCAGTGCCCAGCAGCCTTGGGGGCAAACACAGCGGCAGCAGACAGACGGTCCCTGTGCCGCTCATGAGGTCACCAACTCTCCATCCAGAGCCAAGACTCAAGATCCAAAGACCCAAGGGCAGCTCTGGGTCATGCAGGACACAGTGCCATGGTCTCCTGGAAAGGGGACCCCCTGGCCTGGACCCTGCATCATTCACTGATGCTATCTTAGCTTCTTGGTGCTGCTGTAACAGAAACACCACCAATGGGTGGCTTTAAAGAACAGAAATGAATTTTCTCACAGTTCAGGAGGCTAGAAGTCCAAATTCAGGGCACTGGCTCTAGGGGGAGGTCCTTCTTTGTCTATTTCAACTTCTGTTGTTGTTGTTAGGTGCCGTCGAATTGGTTCTGACTCATAGCGACCCTATGTATAACAGAACGAAACGTTGCTCGATCCTGGGCCATCCTCACAATAGTAAGTATGTTTGAACCCATTGCTGCAGCCACTGTGTAAATCCATCTCATTGAGGGTCTTCCTCTTTTTTGCTGACCCTCTACTTTACCAACCATGATGTCCTTCTCTAGGGATTGGTCCCTCCTGATAATGTCCAAAGTAAGCTAGATGCAGTCTTGCCATCCTTGCTTCTAAGGAACATTCTGGCTGTACTGCTTTCAAGACAGATTTGTTCATTTTTCTGGTGGTCTATGGTGTAGTCAATATTCTTCACCAACACCATAATTCAAATGTGTCAATTATTCTTTGGTCTTCCTTTTTCATTGTCCAGGTTTTGCATGTTTATGAGGTGATTAAAAATACCTTGGCTTGGGTTAAGTGCAACTTATTCATCAAAGTGACATCTTTGCTTTTAAGATTTTAAAGAAGTATTTTGTAGCAGATTTGCCCAATGCAATACAGTACATGATTTGATTTCTTGATTGACTACTGTTTCCATGGGCATTGATTGTTGATCCAAGTAAAATGAAATCCTTGACATCAATATTTTCTCCATTTATCATGATGTTGCTTATTTGTCCAGTTGTGAGGATTTTTGTTTTCTTTATGTTGATGTGTAATCCATACTGAAGGCTGTAGTCTTTGAGCTTCATCAGTAAGTGCTTAAAGTCCTCTTCACTTTCAGCAAGCAAGGTTCTAGTAGCTGGAAATCCTTGGAGTTCTTGGTAATGTATCATCTGCCTCTATTGTCTTCAGATAGCATCTCTCTTCCCCTTGTCTGTGCTTATTGCTCTCTGCAGGAAGAAAACCCTGAGCAGCACTGGTGTGGAACCCCAGACCCCCAGATACCTACCACACCACCCACCAGCACTGTCCTGCCAAGGGCCGTGCTCCTGAGCTGCACCAGTGCAGGCCCCAAGACTCCTGAACCCCACCCCGCCAAGTGCCATGCCCCCAAGTGGCATCAGCATGGGCCCCTGGGACCCTAGACCCTGCCCCATGCTGCCCCTGGCCCTATCCCAATGCGTGCTATGCCCCCATGTGGGACTGGTGCAGACCTCCAGACCCTCGGCTTAGTCCTGCCCTGCCATGTCACCCCCAGACCCATCTGCTGCTGACAAACAACCCATCCTTGCCCCTAACCCTGCTGGACTTGTCCTGCTGCACCATAGCTGAGTGACTGACCCTGACCATCTGGACAAGGTGGTGAGAACTGTCGTGCCCACAGGTGAGCAAGCAACAAAACACACCCAGCCCACCCGCCCAGACATAACCAAATAAAACAAAAAAGCAGAACAAAACAAACAAACCTACAATCAATAAATGAATAAAAATAACTCCTGAATGTCTCAGAGACAGCAGACAATATCAAAACATGAAAAATAGGACAGGATGGCTCCAGTAATCTACCAAAACAAAGTACCAGATGATCTTTCAGTAGAAGAAAAGGCACTGGAACTACCTGATAGGGAATTCAAAAGCCTAATGTTCAGGGCTCTCCAAGAGATTAGGAAAGAGATCAAGGAATACACAGACAAAACTAAGGAAAAAATAGACAAAAACATGGAAAATACAGGGAAAACACAGATAAAGCAATGGAAGAATTCAGGAAAATAATACAATAACAAAAATGTCAAAATAAATAATTAAAAATCATATGAAAACAGCAATTAGAAATCCAAAAGATAAACAACAAAATTTCAGAAATGGACAACACAATAGAAGGTTTTAGGCACAAATTTGAAACAATGGAAGACAGGATGAGTGAAATTGAAGAAAAATCCACGGATACCACTTTGTTTGAGGAAAAATTAGAAAAAAGGATGAAGAAAACCTAAGAACCACGTGGCTATAATCAAGGGCAAAAATTTGCATGTGATTGGGTTTCCAGAACAGGGGGAGAAAATGAAAAACACAGAAAGGATCACTGAAAATTTGATGACAGAAAACTTCCCTAATATTATGAAAGATGAAAAGCTGACCGACCAATAAGCTCAATGAACCCCAAAAGAAAGTCACCAAGACATATAATCACACTCTTCAAAACCAAAGACAAAGAAAGAATCTGGAGAGTAGCTTGAGAAAACGAAAAGGTCACATACAAAGGGGAAACAATAAGACTAAGTTCTGATTACTCAGCAGAAACCATGAAGGCAAGAAGGCAATGGAATGACATATATAAAACCTTGAAAGAAAAAAATTGCCAAGCAAGAACAATATATCTTGCAAAACTCTTGCTCAAATATAATGGCGGAATTAGGATATTTCCAGATAAACAGAAATTAACGGACTATGTAAAAACCAAAGCAAAACTACAAGAGTTATTAAACAGAGTCCTTCAGTTAGAGAACCAACAACATCAGACAACAACATGAATCTAGGACACAGAACAGCATCAGCCAGATACCAACCTAGGTAATGAATTCTCAATGATAAGCAAAACTAAAAGACTTACAACAGGGAACCAGTGACATCAATCTGTAAATGACAACAGCATCAGAACAATAAAAGGGTAATAAACGGTGTAGGTCTAGAACTTTCAAATGGAGAGGAAATCAAGGTAATAGAAACTAATAAAAGACTGGTTCAAAATTAGGAAGATGGGGTAAATTTCAAGGTAACCACAGAGAAAGTTAACAAACCTACTCATCAAAAGAAAGAAGAAAAACATAAATTCTCAGTAAACGCAAAATCTACAAAAATGAAAGAAATGAAAATTCAAAAAACAAAAGAAACTCAGCAAAGGAGAGTAACAGGAACAAAGAAAACATCAACACTACAAAATAACATCAATAAACTCAAACCTATCGATAATCACACTGAATGTAAATGGTTTAAATGCACCCATAAAGAGACAGAAAGTAACAGAATGGATAAAAAAACAGGACCCATCAATATACTGTCTACAAGAGACACACCTTAGAAACAAAGACAAAAATATACTAAAAATCAAAGGATGGAAAAAAATATATCAAGTAAACAGCAACCAAAAAAGAGCAAGAGTGTCAATACTGATCTCAGATAAAATGGATTTTAAGGCAAAATCCACCATAAAAGACATGGAAGGACATTACATAATGGTTAAAAGGACGATCCACCATGATGACATAAGCATAATAAATATTTATGCACCCAATGGCAGTCTCCAAAATACATACAACAAACTCTAACAGCACTGAAAAGAGAAGTTGATGGTTCCATAATAATAGTAGGAGACTTCAACACACCACTCTCAGTAAAGTACAGAACATCTAGAAAGAAACTCAACAAAGATACAGAAGATCTAAAGGCCACAATCAACCAAATTGACATTGTAGACATATACAGAACACTCTACCCAACAGCAGCAAATTATATATTCTTTTCCAATGCACGTGGAATGTTCTCCAGAATAGACCAAATCTTAGACCACAAAGCAACCCTGAACAAAATTCAAAACATCTTCTCTGATCACAACACCATAAGAGTAGAAATCAATAACAGAAAGAGCAAGGGAAAAAAATAAACACATGGAAATCAAATAACACTTAGCTTAAAAACCACTGGATAATAGAAGAAATCAAAGATGGAATAACAAAATTTCTAGAATCAAATGAGAATGAAAACACAGCATACCAAAACCTTTGGGACACAGCAAAAGCAGTGCTCAGAGGTCAATTTATAGCAACAGATGCACACATCAAAAAAGAAGAAAGGGATAAAATCAAAACATTAGCTTTACAACTCGAACAAATAAAGAGATCAGCAAAAGAAGCTCACAGCCACCGGAAGAAAGGAAATAATAAAGAACAGAACAGAAATAAATGAAATAGAGAATAGAAAAACAATAGAAAGAATCAACAAAACCAAAAGTTTGTTCTTTGAAAGGATCAACAAAATTGACAAATCATTGGCCAAATTGACAAAAGAAAAACAGGAGAGGATGCAAATAACTCAAATAAGAAATGAAATGGGGAACACTACAACAGACCAAACTGAAATAAAAAGGATCATAACAGAATACTGTGAAAAACTGTACTCTGACCAATTTGAAAATCCAGAGGAAGTGGACAAATTTCTAGAAACAAGCTACATACCTAAAATAACAGAAACTGAGTTAAAAAATCTGAATAGACCATAAAAAGAGAAGAGTAATAAAAAAAATTCCACCAAAAAATGTCCTGGCCCTGATTGCTTCAATGGGGAATTCTACCAAAAACTCAGAGAAGAGCTCACACCAGTACTACTCAAATTATTTCAGAACATACAAAAGGAAAGGATACTTTTGAATTCACTCTATGAAGCCAGCATAACCCTGATACCAAAACCAGGCAAAGACACCACAAAAAAAAAAAAGAAAAAGAAAAGAAAATTACAGAGCAATATCTCTCATGAGTATAGATGCAAAAATTCTCAACAAAATTCTAGCCAAGAGAATTCAGCACCATAAAAAAAAATGATAATACACCACAGCCAAGTGGGATTCATACCAGGTATTCAAGGATGGTTCAACATTAAAAAAATCAATCAGCATAATCCACCATACAAATAAAATGAAAAGAATCACATGATCATCTCAATTGATGCAGAAAAGGCATTCGATAAAGTCCAACACCCATTCCTGATAAAAACTCTCGATAAATAGGAATATAAGGGAAATTCCCCTACATAATAAAAGGCATCTATACAAAATCAATGGCCAACATAGTTCTCAATGGAGAGAGGCTGAAAATATTCCCCCTGAGAACAGGAACAAGACAAGGATGCCCTTTATCACCACTCCTATTTAACATTGTGCTGGAAGTCCTAGCTAGAGCCATAAGGCAAGAAAAAGAAATAAAGGGCATCCAAATTGGTGAGGAAGAAGTAAAATTATCCCTATTCATGGATGATATGATACTATACATGGAGATCCCAAAAGACTTCACAAGAAAACTACTGGAACAAATAGATTCAGCAGAGTAGCAGGATACAAGATAAATGTGCCAAAATCACTTGGATTCCTATACACCAATAAAGAGAACAATGAAAAGGAAATCAGGAAAGAAATACAATTTATAATAGCCCCTAAAAAAATAAAATACTTAGGAATAAATCTAACCAGGGATGTAAAAGACCTATACAAAGAAAACTACAAAACACTACTGCAAGAAACCAAGAGAGATCTACATAAATGGAAAAACATACCATGTTCATGAATAGGTAGACTCAACATTGTGAAAATGTCAATTCTACCCAAAGCAATCTACAAATACAATGCAATCCTGATCCAAACACCAACAGCATTCTTTAATGAGATGGGAAAAATAATCATTAACTTCATATGGAAAGGAAAGAGGCCCCCGAGAAGTAAAGCATTATTGAAGAAGAACAAAGTAGGAGACCTCGCACCACCTGACCTCAGAACCTACCATATGGTTAATGGTAGTCAAAACAGCCTGGTACTGGTACAACAGACACATTTGCCAATGGAACAGAATACAGAACCCAGATGTAAATCGATCCACCTACAGTCACCTGATCTTTGACAAAGGCCCAAAGTCCATTAAATGGGGAAAAGACAGTCTTTTTAACAAATGGTGCTGGTAAAACTGGTCGTTCTTCTGTAAAAAATATGAAATAGGACCCATACCTCACATCATACACAAAAACGAATTCAAAATGGATCAAAGACCTAAATATAAAACAAAAAGCTATAAAGATTATGGAAGAAAAATTAGAGTCAACGCTAGGAGCCCTAATATATGGCATAAATAGGACACAAACTATAACTAACAATACACAAACACCAAAAGATAAGCTAAATAACTGGGATCTTCTAAAAATTAAATACTTACACTTATCAAAAGACTTCACCAAAAGAGTAAAAAGAGAATACATATACTGGGAAAAAAATTATGGCTCATAACACATCTGACAAAGGCCTAATCTCTAAAACCTATAGGAAAATCCAATACCTCTACAACAAAAAGACAAATAGTCCAATTAAAAAATGGGCAAAAGATATGAACAGACACTTCACCAAGGAAGACATTCAAGTGTATAATAGACTCATGAGGAAATGCTCGCTATCACTAGCTGTTAGAGAAATGCAAATCAAAACTACAGTGAGGTGAGATACTACCCCAACATTACTAGCACTAATAAAAGAAAAACAAAACAGAAAATAACAAATGTTAGAGAGGCTGCTGGGAGATTGGAACTCTCATGCACTGCTGGTGGGAATGCAAAATGGTACAACCATTTTGGAAAACAATATGGTGCTTCCTTAAAAAGCTAGAAATAGAAATACCATAGAATCCAGCAATCCCACTCCTAGGATTATATCCTAGAGAAATAAGAGCCGTCACACGAATAGACATATGCACACCCATGTTCATTGCAGCATCATTCACAATAGTAAAAAGATGCAAATAACCTAAGTGCCCATTACAGATGAATGGATAAGCAAACTATGGTACATACACACAATGGAATACTAAGCGACAAAAAGAACAATAATGAATCTGTGAAACATCTCACAACATGGATGAATCTGGAGGGCATTATGCTGAGTTAAATATGTCAATCACAAAAGGACAAATACTGTATGAGACCACTATTACAAAAATTCACTAAAAGGTTTACACACAGAAACAATCTTTGATGGCTACATGGGAGGGGAGGGGTGGGGAGGGAAAAACACTAACTAGACGATATATAAGTGGTAACTTTGGTGAAGGGTAAGACAGTGCACAATACTGGGGAAGTCAGCACAACTTGACCAAGGCAATGTCATAGACGCTTCATAGACACATCCAAACTCCCTGAGGGACAAAGTTACTGGGCTGAGGGCTGGGGACTATGGTCTCGGGAACATCTAGCTCAACTGGCAGAACATAGTTTATTAAGAAAATGTTCTAAATCCTACTTTGGTGAGTAGCATCTGGTGTCTTAAAAGCTTGTGAGCAGCCATCTAAGATACATCTATCTACTGGTCCCAACGCGTCTGGAGCAAAAGAGAATGAACAAAACCAAAGACACAAGGGAAAGGTTAGTCCAAAGGACTAATGGACCACAACTACCACAGTCTCCACCAGACTGAGTCCAGAACAACTAGATGGTGCCTGGCTACCACCATGGACTGCTCTGACAGGGATCACAATAGAGGGTCCCGTACAGAGCAGGAGAAAAATGTAGAACAAAATTCAAACTCACAAAAAAGACCAGACTTACTGATCCGATGGAGACTGGAGAAATCCCAAGAGTATGTCCCCCACACACCCTTTTAACTCAGTACTGAAGTCACTCCTGAAGTTCACCTTTCAGCCAAATATTAGAGAGACCTATAAAACAAACAATATCACATGTAGTTCAACCATGTATATGAGACTAAATGGGCACATGAACCCAAAAGCAAAGATGAGAAGGCAGGAAGGGACAGGAAAACTGGACGAATAGAAACGGGGAACCCGAGGTCGAGAAGGGGAGAGTGTTGACACATCGCAGGGTTGGCAACCAATGTCACAAAACAACTTGTGTATTAATTTTTAATGAGAAACTAATTTGCTTTGTAAGCTTTCACCTAAAGCATACACACACACAAAAACATCATTAGGTTTAAGATACACCTACACCGATATTTTTCTTGTTAATGTAACAAAGAAAACCCCATTCCCAAATAGGATTACATTCACGTGTATAGGGTTAGGATTCCAATACATATTTTGGGAGGACACAATTCAGTCCACAACAGATGCCGTCTGCCTCCCCAATTCTTAATTGAGGAAGCCAGCATGATGCCTCAATGACATGGGACAAGAACAGTTCCTCTTCTCAGGGACATGCAAAACAAAGACCCCAGGAATGGAAGGATGCTGTTCTGCCAGCCCCTGACCTGGACTTGGGCTGGTAGCACATACCACCATGACCATAAGCTTGATACCAGCAGAGCTGGACCAACCACCAGAGTAGAGGGTTAGGAGGTTAAAAGAAGGTCCAGAGCAGAATGTGGTTACATCATGGTGGCACTTGTGGGGCTTGTATGTGTATATATGAACATGCACGGAATATCTCTATAAAATACAGAATAAACAGGGAGCAGGGGTTGCCTCTCAGGAGTCCCCCATGGGTGCTGGGGCAGGAATAGGGTTACTTTTCAATGTGCTCCTGTTTGAGCTGTTTGATTTTAAGCAAGTTTACTACCTAAAAAAAAAAAAAAAAATTCTGCGATTACTGTTTAATGTCTATGTCCCCCTAAATTATAAGCTCTGTGAGGTCTGTCTAATTCAAGTAATATCTCTGGGCCTCACACAGTTCCTGCAACATAACAGGCACTCAATAAGTAGTAGCTGAAAGAATGAATGAACGAACGAATGGATGCCTCTCCTCTCCTTTGCCAGCCATTTCTGTGTCACTTGCCCTGCCTGCCATTAGGGATAGTTTTGCTCTGCACACCCCAATGGCCCCAGGGCCGGGACACTCTTCTATTTAATATTCTGCAAAGTCAGGATTTCCACAACTGACAATAACCAGATGTCTAGGGACCTGGGTTTGGCTCTGAGCGGTCCTTAGCAATTTGTCCTTCTGAAATTAACACCCTCGAAGGCCGGAAGTGAAAGGAAGACTTGGAAGAGAAATGACGACAAGAGAGTAACCAAGAAGACCCACCCTCCCCGGTCCTGGGAAGCCTTTTGACCATCACTGGATGGACCAGAGCAGACAGGGCAGGACGGGCCCTGGTCACTCAGCAGGTTCCCCAGGCAGAGCCAGGGGAGGTCTGGGACAGCCCTCCCTCTGCAAGGTCTGACCCCTCCCTTTCCCGGTAAATAGGACACAGTGCTAGCTGGGGTGGAGGGTGTGTGACCACCAACCAAGTAAGCTGTACCCTGGGGCCAGGTGCATGCAGTCACACCTGCCATCCTCACAACAACTGAATAGGCAGGCACCCATGTCATCTCCCTGAGGCAGGGAGAGGCTAGGTCACTTATACAGGGTCACCTGGCCAGGGAAGTAGCAGGGCCAGGTGCCAGTGCAGGCAGCCCTGGAGCCGGGGCAACTGTGGGAGGTGGGATAGTGCCAGCCACAGAACTCCGCTCTAGCCTCAGACCCACCCAACCCGTGTCCCGCCTCCACCGGGCACTCAGTGGATGACTTGGGCCACATACCCCTTCTCACCTGTAAAATAGGGACACAGATCCCTGATTGCAGGGACTGGGCTGGCAGCAGGTCCACACCCAGCTGCCACCCTCAGGGAGAAGTAGGGGCACAGCCTGGCCTGTCCTGGCCCCCAAGAGCTCCTAAGAGCCCAGTCCCCCCTTGGCAGTCCTTCGGGCTGACCACAAGGGACCTTCCAGGCTCAGATCTTCCCATCACCTGCTTCTCCCCCTGCCGCCCCATGGCGGGCCCTAGCCCAGGCCCATTTCTGTCTCTCCTGGTCCCCTGAGTGACCTGGCCCTGAGAATAGGGACAAGAGGGATGTGGGGAGTCAGAGCTGACATTGGGGAACAGGGGAGAACTGTGGGAGGGCTGCTCTGCGGGCGGGTGGACATCAGTGTGGACTGCAGCCCACAGTGTTCTGGCCCTGATGACAGCTCCATTTTCACATCCCTGGCCAAGCTGTAAGCATCCAATTTTCAGCTGATGAAGCTGTGAAATTTCACAAAACCAACTTCTGTCCATCCCAGTGAGGAACCTGCTGCTCACATGGGTGCACAGGGGGCTGCATAAGCTGGGGGTGGAGGGGGGAGGGAGGTGTGGTTGGCGAGGGATGGTTGTTGGCTCTGCTCCATGCCCAGGCCCCAGCACCTGAGCCTAATCCCGCCAGCAGAAAGGTCCTCTCTGTTGGACCCTGGCACCATCGAGCTCTCCACCTGGCAGTGACTGGCCTGCCCGGGGTCCTAGTCCAATTTTCTCCAAAAGACAGAGCAGTAGGGGTGGAAGTGACTTTGGGAACCTCTTTGCAGGGCAGTGGGAACCTCTGCTAGATGCAGTGGGAAAGACCAAAGAGGAGCCTTTCTGAAGGAGGCCAGGAATGTCACCACTTCAAGACGAGCTGGAAAGCTCCTCTGGGCCTGGCCTGGATCTGGATGCTGTGCACACGGAGGGGGCTCAGACCTGCTCGGCTCTGGATTGCTCACACTGAGTAGGAGGCAGAACCAGTGAGCCTCACAGGGGTGCCCAGAGAGGGGAGGGCTGCGCTAGGCCTCTGACCACCCGTGGTGTTGCCAGTTGGATCCAGCATGGTCTGGATGGATGGGATTACCTTCATGCTGCATCCCCAGTTCCCTTCCACTGTTGCCAAAGGTGATTCATTCATTCATGCATGCATGCATTCAACATTATGCATGGAGTGAGTAGTAGCACTTTTCCAGGCACTGGGGATCAAGCATGACCTCAAGGATTGGGTGGGGAAGGCAGACAATGCACAGTGCAGACATGCATAGAGACTGCCCCACTGAGGGAGGTACTCTGTAGGACAGATATACATGGGTTGAGGTGAAAGGGATTGGCAGTCCCTGTGGGTAGATGTTCCTGGGAGATCCCTCGAAAGAGGGCATATGAGGTCAGAGATGCTTCCACTCACGGTCGGAGCCATTCTCCGGCCTCTATGTGAGGACAGCTGGGGGCACAGAGGACCCCTCACTCTC
This sequence comes from Trichechus manatus latirostris, assembly GCF_000243295.1. Taxonomy (NCBI): domain Eukaryota; kingdom Metazoa; phylum Chordata; class Mammalia; order Sirenia; family Trichechidae; genus Trichechus; species Trichechus manatus. The sequence continues at coordinate 3,361,458 of NW_004444117.1, forward strand.
CTCCACCTGCCTTGGGCAAACCGGCCTCCTCCCTCCAGCAGGGGCTCTGTTCAGCCTTCTCAGGAACTCAGAGAGGGGCTGGGGGTAGGTGAGGGGCTGGCTCTGAGCTGAGGACTAGGGCAAGGAGTCTGCAGGCAGACCAGGAGGTAAAGGCATGCCAAGCAGAGGGACTAGCGTGTACAAAGGCCCAGCAGAGCTGTGGGCAACCTAGTGTGATTATAGGAATATGTGAGTAGGAAGCAGGAGCCAGGTGCCTGGAGAGGGTAGTGACAAGCGGAGGGGTTGGGGAGTGTGCAGGGTGGGGTGAGGGGGACAGGGGGCATCACATTCCCGGGTGTAAACACAACCAGGTGAAGAGGGCATGGGAAGGGGCTGTGGAGGCCCCACCCCTCCACACATCCCCTCCCCACTACAATAACTGCTTTTATTAGTTTCATATCTGTTGGGGACTGAATTGTGTCCCCCCAAAATATGTATAGGAATCCTAACCCCTATAACTGTGAATGTAATCTCATTTGGGAATAGGGTTTTCTTTGTTATGTTAATGAGGCCATATCAGTGTAGGATGTATCTTAAGCCAATCACTTTTGAGATACAGAAGAAGCAGATTTGGCACAGAAGCAAGGAAGCACAGATGGGGGAAGATAGACGCCATGTGGAGATTACCAAGGAATTGAAGAACCGAGGCTGAAGAGACAAGATCCTTCCCCCAGAGCTGACAGAGAGAGAAAGCCTTCCCCTAGAGCCGGTGCCCTGAATTCGGACTTGGGCCTCCTAACTGTGAGAAAATAAATTTCTGTTGGTTAAAGTCACCCACCTGTGGTATTTCTGTTACAGCAGCACTAAGAAACTAAGATAATGTCTATCCTTCCAAAGCCTCTTTATACAAGGACAAAGAAATGGAAATAGATATTCGCCCTTTTCTGTCTTTATTCACAGAAAAAGTAGCATGTTGTGCACATTCTCCTGTGCTGGGCTCCTTCCACTAAATGCACCTTGGAGATCTTCCCATGGCAGGGAACAAATAGCTTCTTCTTCTTCTTTTTTTTTTTTTTCTCCTTTTTTAACTTCCTCACAGTTTTCCATTGTTTTCCAAAGGTAACTTTTAAAAGCCAACTAGTAATGGGAAAATCATTTACTGTCACAATTTCCCTTGGAAATTCTTTAAGTCACCAATAAGTTTCCTAATCTGTGGTTTGGCGAACACAGCCCCACATGGTGTACATGATGTTGTTGTTCTTGTTGTTATTGTTAGCTGCTGTCAAGTCAGCTCCAACTTATGGTGACCCCATCTACAACACAGCAAAACGTTGGCTGATCCTGCACCATCTTCATGATCGTGGTATGCTCTGAGTCCATTGTTGTGGCCACTGTGTTTTTTGAGTACTTTCCAACCTAGGGGGCTCATATTCCAGCACTATATTGGACAGTGTTATGTTGTGATCCACAGGGTTTTCATTGGCTAATTTTCGGGAGTAGATTCCAGGCCTTTTTTCCTAGTCTGTCTAGTCTGGAAGCTCCACTGAAACTTGTCCACCATGGGTGACCCTGCTGGTATGTGAAATATTGGTGGAATAGCTTCCAGCATCATAGCAACACACAAGCTACTGCAGTATGACAAACTGACAGACAGGTTGTGGGTACATGATGTAGGCACTGGGAATTTTGGAGGCCACGACAGAGATGGTGTCTTTGAGCTCGAGGGCCTTCCCACCACCAGAAGCTGCTGAGAGGTATGGTGGGTAGTTCTGCATGTGCCGTTTAAATAGACATTTCCATTTCTCTCTGCCTAGCTGAGGGCCTGTGGTACAAGGTATGTGATTCAGACATGTACACAGTATGACTCGAAGGCTACTGCTTTATACCCACCTAATGAGCACAACTTAGTAAAGATAACCAAGGCTGTCAAGGTGTGGTGGAGCAGACCCTTAAACACTATTGGGGAGTGTACATTGTCACAGTCCCTTTGAATCATACTAAGATTTAGCTCAATGTACTAAGAGCCTTATGTTTGAGAGTGTCCTTTCACCCCAGTCAAATCCTTGGAAATTTATTCCAAGAAAATAACCTAAAGAGAAAGAAGTTGTGCAAAGAAGGGAGTGTGCTTTTGCATTAATTATAACCAGTGAACAAAATCTAGAGCGCCATCAGTGGTTAACCAATGGAGAACGGACAAGTAAATGATTGCAGACCCATTGGTGGAGTTTCTGTTGTTAGTGAAATGATGCGAAATGATGTTATGAAGACTCAGTAATAACACAGACAATGATTATGGCATAACAAGAGCCGATCGCCCATACAGCATGATACAAACGATGTTCTTCGTATGGGAAGACTGCAATGGGCCTTGAAATATGAGTCATGGATGTGTGCCTTTGTTACTGTTTCCATGTCACTCATTCATGCTGAAAGCAAAACTCAGTCATCCAAGGAAGCTAAGAGGATGAAAGACCTGGGGACAGCAGAACAAACCCCAGGGTGTGGCAGGCAGCAGGATCAGGGAGGGAGGTGCATGCCCACCCCATGATTCTGTGATGAGGTCACAGGGGGACACTGAGAGGAAATGCGTTGTTGTAGACCACAACTGGAAGTGGCTACACCAAGGTTTGAACTGCTGGACACCCAAGTCCACTCTCTGGCCTGTCCTGGTGAGGTCCCCACTCGCACCTGGGATGAGGGATTGCCAAGCTTTCGCACACACTGGACCTGCTCTGCTGGCTCCCCTCCTGACCCCCTCCCCACCACAGACCTCACACGGGCATCGGTCTCCCCCAATTACACGCTTCTAGGAGCAGCCTGGCTTGATCACTGCGGCACCCCAGGCCTGGCCTTGTGCCAGCACATAGTATGCAGTAGAGATGTGTGGTGTTGAAGTGACTCGAGCTGATGCAGACAGAGGCAGTGAAGCTTGAAATTACTAGGGGATGGTGAGGAGCAAGGCATTCAAGTGGTCCAATCAGTGGGTGGAACAGAGGGAGGCGTTGGGGAGACACATGGGATCCTGGCCTGGGAAAGCTGACTGGGCAGCTCCTCCCTGCCTGATCCCCATCTCATCCCTTAGCTCTCCCATACTACAGATAAGTAGAGTGAGGCTCAGAGAGTGAAAGGTGGGTGCCCAGCTCACACTCTGAGTAAATGGCAGACCTGAGACTTGAGCACTGGTATGTCTGAGCCCCAGGCCTGATTCCTGTCCACCAGCCCACCTGGGTGGTGATGTTGTCGCCACCAACCCACAGAGTTTAGGGGACACAGTCAGACTCCTGAGTTGTGACCAGTGGTGGCCAGGACAGCAGGAGAGAAGCATGTGCAGCCTACAGCAGTCACAACAGCCCTTCCTGTGACAGACCAGCCCCTCCAGGCACTGTGTTTGGTTCCATGGGAACCCAATGCACAGAGGTTCTCCCACCAACCACTCCTGAACCTCCTGTAGCCCCTCCAAGGCCCAAATCCACTCCTCCTGGAGCCTCCGTCTGTTGGCAAGTGTCATGGATTGAATTGTGTCCTCCAAAAATATCTGTCAACTTGGCTAGGTCATGATTCCAAGTATTATATGATTGTCTACTATTTTGTCATCTCATGTGATTTCCTTATGTGTTGTAAATCCTATCAGTATGATGTAATGAGATAGATTAGTGGCAGTTATATTGATGAGATCTACAAGATTAGGTAGTGTCTTAAGCCAATCTCCTTTGAGATATAAAAGACAGAAGTGAGCAAAGAGACATGGGGACCTCATACCACCAAGAAACAAGAGCCAGGAGAATAGCATGCCCTTTGGAGCCAGGGTTCCTGTGCCGAGAAACTCCTTGACCAGGGGAAGATTGATGACAAGGACCTTCCTCCAGAGCTGACAGAGAGAGAAAGCCTTCCCCTGGAGCTGATGCCCTGAAGTTGGACTTGTAACCTACTTGACTGTAAGAGGATAAATTTCTCTTTGTTAAAGCCATCCACTTGTGATATTTCTATTATAGCAGTGCTAGATGACTAAGACAGCAACCATTCTTTTTCTTCTGGCAAGAACGTTGGGGTTTTGCTTTGGGGAATAACCCCATTCTCTGCTGTATACTGGTGTGAACAGTTAACGAACTCAGTTGCTGTTAACTGGTGCCTTAGAAGTGATCTGGTGATCTGCTTCCGAAAAACCAGCCAGGATTATGGAAATCAGCTATGGCACACAGTTCTACTCTGACACACAAGGGGTCACCATGAATCAGAATCCACTGAAGGCAACTGGTGTGTGTGCTGAATATTAACAGTCTTGGCGGGCCTGTCCATGGAGGCCCTGTCCTCCCCTGGCCAAGGGGCAGCATCAGCCCAGCCTGGGCCAATCAGAGCCTCCTCCCTGGACTGTGCACCCAGACAGAGGCCCGACCTGAGGGCTGAACCTGCTGAGGCCAGGCACAGGAGGAGGCTGAGATGGCTTCTAATCTGTGGCTTCCCCCCTTCCTGCCATTGGCCTAGGCATGCGCTTCTGCCTCAGTTTCCCTGCCCACCTTTCTGGTTCCCTACCCCATCAGGCATGTCTGTTTCTCCCCAAGTTTATGTTTCCAGGACCCACACTGGAGGTGGTGCCTCCCCAACAAAAGTTATGGGCAGCCTGGATTTTGTGCGGGGTTGGGTCCACTGCAGCTGACATAAGGGAGAAGACCCCACAAACTGCCCTGCAGATGAGCATTCTGATGCCCCACCAGTGCCCAACTGGGCGTCCTTCCTTCTTGAGGCTGCGCACTGACCACCCAGAGCCTACCCTGACACAGGGCCTCTGGAGCAGGCAAAGTTTCAGGGAGATGAGGATAACTGTCTGCCAGGACAAGTGTATAAACGTGGAGGGAGAATTCAGAAAGCACAGCCTTCTAGGATGGCCCTTCTTTCCTTTCCTACTTTCTTCAGAGATGTGGGACTATCTTAGTTTGCTAGTGCTACGGTAACAGAAATGAGTGGTTGGCTTTAAGGAAGAGAAATTTCTTTTTTTCACAGCTCAGGAGGCTAGAAGTTCAAATTCAGGGCAGTGGCTATAGGGGAAAGCTCTCTCCCTCTTTGTTGGCTCTGTAGGGAGATCTTTGTCTCTTTCAGTTTTTCTATTTCTTGGTTACTTGGCGATCTTCACGTTGCATCCCTCTGCCCCCTTTCTGCTTGTTTCTGTGTCTCTTCTGCTCTTTTTATATTTCAGAACTGATTAGGTTTAGGACACATCCTACATTGATACGGCCTCATTAACTTAACAAGGAAGACCCTGTTCACAAACGGGATTATATCCACAGGTATAGGGGTTAGGATTCCAAAATGTATTTTGGGAGGACACAATGAAAACCTATTGTCATAGAGTCAATTCTGACTCATAGTGATCCTATAGGACAGCCCCATAGGGTTTCCAAGGAGTGGCTGGTGGATTCAAACTGCCAACATTTGGTTAGCAGCTGAGCTCTTAACCACTGTACCACCAGGGCTTGTGCAATCCATTAACAGGGCCCTAGAAGTATTTAACTTCCTTTTCACCTGACCATACAAAAGCACACTGTGAGAGGTTGCTGAGGGCCCTGTCCTTAGTGTGCGCCATGGACAGTGTAGGGCTGGGCTCCCCAGGAGTTGCTCATGCTGAGACCTTTCAGGGTTTAAGAGACTCCAGGACTCCTGATTTTTATGTTTAGTATTTTGATTTTAAAGATAGAAATTAATTCTGTTTTTTTAAAAAGGCACCATAGAGGGCCAAAAGCACATTTTGAAACAATACCTCCAGGTCCTGGGGGCCAGTTCATGCCAGCACAACAAAAATCTGCAGGAATGGAAATCCATCAAGCTCTACAGAAGTCAAGTGTGAGCCTAGTCAGTGCACCATCGCTCTCACCTTTGGGGACTGGAGAGGAGGGACAGAGGCCAAGGACACTCCTGGAGGAGGCCCCTGGGGGGACCGCAGTGGTGTTGCTGGGAGATACTTCTCTGAGCTCTGACATGAGCTGTCACTCACTGAGCCTGCTTGTCAGGAGGAGAACAGAGAGAGAATCCCTCCCTTCAGGCTATGAGAAGGAGCCATGAGATTAAGTGCATGAAGCACCCAGCACAGTTCCTGCTGTGGAGAAGAATGGGCAACCTATGCCAGCTCCCCCACCCCTTCTCCAACTGCCTGCAAGGGCCTGATGCCACCATGCAGGTAGTAATTCCAACCACTGACTGAAGTTCTGCTCCAGACAGCCAACTGGATCCCCTCACCCACCCCCACCCCGCCCCCCACAGTTCACAGGGGTTTCCATGCTGCCTGTAGCCTGCAAGGCCCTCTACCTGGTTCATTCAGCCCTGCTCACCTCAATCCCTACAGCTGGAGCTTCTCAAACCAGACACCAGTGGCTGCTGGGAATTATCCCTGCCAATTGAGCCTTGGAAGCCCTGGTGGCATACTGGTTAAGAGCTACTGCTGCTAACCAAAGGTTGGCAGTTCAAATCCACCAGGTGCTCCTTGGAAACCCTATGGGGAAGTTCTCCTCTGTCCTATAGCACTGCTGTGAGTCAGACTTGATGGCAATGGGTTTGGTTATTTGGTTAATTGAGCCTTGAAAACTGTAGTTAAAGTCTACAACTCTAAACCAGAGCCACCTCTGCCCTTGCCTTAATATGCAGCGGAATTTTACAATTTTACATATTCCCATCTTATTATTTGCTTCCCTCTACCCCATCATGTCTTTAACTGGTTGTTGCTATTGGTTTTTGCATATGGATTTTTATATCTCATTACTTCTAACAATCTTGAGTTTTCCAGAAGCCAGTCATGTCTACAGTTAATGGTAATTTCATCTCTTCCTTGCTGGTGGTTTACACCTCACTCCCTTTTCTTGTCATACTGCATTGGACAGGACTTTCCAGCAGAAACAATACTGGTTAGAATAAGCATCTTATATTGTTCCCTTTCACCTTCAGGGCCTGGAGACAGCTGAGCTCTTTTAGGATGATATTCTAAGTTTCCTTGCCCTAAACTCACCACAAGCTGCAGCTTTTGGGGAGGGGCTGGGGAGACACAGTCCCTGGCTCTGAGTGTGTCCTGGATGCTCCAAGACCTTTATGACCTTTTCCTTCCCCTGCCACCAGAAAGAACTGCCCAGCCCAGCCAGGCCTCTTCAGAGCCCACGTTTCAGTCTCTGGTCAGTTTTTCTTCTTTCTATGCAGGGCCCCCAAAGGCTCCCAGAAGAGGCCTGAATTTAAAGCTTTGCTCACAGGGTCCAGGCCAGATGCCCTGCTTCCCTGCAGAAGCCACAGCCAGCTAAGGGCATTGTTGAAGGGGCCAAATGGAGTTTTTGCTTGGGACTGTTTCTGCTGCTTCTGCAGGGAAAGAGACAGTCCCTGTGACCATAAGGGACAGGGAGGTGAACTTGGGCTGTTTCCAAGGGTCCTGATGAAGTACCTGCTATGCCTGACCCAGACAGCTTCTGGCCCCTCAAGCTTTCAGCTCAAAGAAGAAACAGACTCTATGTCATGCTTCGCAGTGTCTTTTGTTCTCTTATGTCATTAATCCTTAAAATGGTCATCTAGGAATGATTGCCCCACCTCACAGATGAGAACACCTAGGCCCTGAAAGGAAAGCTGGTTTGGACAAGGTCACTAGCTGGTGACTGGTAGACTCACCCTGGATTGCCGGGCTCCCAACTCCAGGTCCAGCTAAATGGAGGACAGCTATGGTCCTGTGATTCAGCAAGGGAGCCAGGCTCAGGGGCTGGAGCTGGGGGAGAGGGGAAGCCTGCATAATTGGGGGCTTCAACTTGGCTCAGCCTCCAGGAGGCTGGGTGCCCCCTGAGTTTACCCTGATGGACCTGACTGAACGAGAGGCTTCAGCCCACGGCCCAGACCTTCCCCCACCTTGCCTAGAAACTTCAGGGAAGAAAAGGCCCACCTGGTGGGGGCCTGGACCCCACCAGCTGCTCTGAGAATTGGAGGGCTCTTGTACCGGCCCCAACAAACCCTGAGGTCTTCCTCTCCTCCCTGCTCCAACAAAGCAGGGAGCCAGACACTTATCTCATTTCAATTTTGGTCCAGTGAAGCCACCTCATTCTCTGGTGTCTGAAAGGATGCTGGGGAGGGGGAGGCCAAAGGCGTAACTAAGTCACGGCAGGAAAGGTGAGTGCCCAGGGCACTGCTTGAGGAGGGTGTTAATGAGCAGTTTCTATTGGCCATCACAGTTTCCAACACCAGCTGTGAGAGATCATTCAGCAATTTAAAACTAATTGCCATAGGTGCCATTTTCCATAGACAGGCCCCTGGGAGAACCGGGGTCTCCCCCAGACCTGAGCCCACAGGCTTTGCTTGGCCAGGCTGGGCACGCACCTGGCCTGGCCCTGGGAAGCTGCAGGGGAGGACTGGCCTGAGTTATTTTTAGGCTCCATATGGCCTTCAGCTCAGGTAGCAGAGCCTGCTGTGTGCACATCCCAGGAAACTCAGGTTTCGGAAAGCTCAGGATGGACTTGCAGGCAATCTGTCGGCTGCAAGGTGACAGCAAACAAGATCTATCCCAGATCAGTAACTAAAAACAGAGCTCTCCAAAGACTGGAGAAACTGGCCTCTCTCCTGCTCTGTAATCTAACCAGACCCTTACTCTCATTCTTGGTCCACATCCTAGATTATTTCCTGAGGACACACTTCTAGAAGGAGAGGCACTGGACTGAAGGACCAGGGGGCTCGAGAGATATCCTGCCCAAAGCTTCCCCCAAACCACAGGGAAGGGGTTGTGTTGTCACCTGTGCAGCCAGCACGGTTCCCTGTATCCAGGAACCAGTCCTCCCTACTGGCTCCACCCTTGGTGTTGGTGGGGGAGGGGTAAACTGGGTCGTGGCCAATGAGAGCGCAGCGTCCCCCCTCCCACCCAGGACAGAGTACCCAGGCTATCCAATCAACGTGAATACTTGACCTTGTTTGAAGACAACCACGAAAAGATGTTCTTTGTATTTTTCCTCAAATTAAGAAATGTATCATTCTTACATAAGAGTGCATAAATATGTACAATTTAAATAGTAATAATAAATGCACACCTGTGAACTACTATCCAGGTTAAGAAGAGCATTATCAGCACCTTAAAATCCATTAAGCACCTTCCCCAATCAATCCCGCTCCCATCCTCCTAACTCCCGCCCCCAGTTAATGACCATCTGACTGCTGGGTTAAACATTCCCTTGTTTTTCTTTATGCATCTTTTCTACCTATGCATCTATCCCTAAACAACATAGTGCCTGCGTTTGAAAGTAGAGGGCAAGCACATGCCAGATGTGTAAGGAGGAGCAGCCCAGCCTCACTGGGTGGAGGCTACAGGGGGAGTGAGCTGGATGGCATCGCTAGGCTCTGGTCTGAACTCCGCTTCTCTGGGAGGTGACAAGGCCCTTCTGGGGAAGTCATGGGCAAGGTCATGTGTGAGTCTTGGTAAACAGGGGGCTAAGCAGAGGTAGGCTCCTGGCAGGGCTGCGGTGTGGACCAGGTACTGGACAAGAAGCAGAAATATGGTTAGAGGGAGTGGGCTGCTCAGCATTTTCTGCTTCTAAGCTCACCATATACCCACTGCTCAAGAAACAACAGAACTAGTATTTTAGAACCTTAGTACTCAAAGTGTGGTGCCTGACCAGAAGAATTGGTATCACCTGGACGGTTAAAAAAAAAAAAAAAAGGTGACTCTCAGCCCTGGCCCCCCATCTGCATTTTAACAAGATCTCCTGGTGAATCACATGCTCATTAAATTTGAGAAGGACTCCTCAGAAGCAGCAGCATCCCCTCTCTTCACCTCCCCCCAGAGATAACAACTATCCTGTACAGTTCTACCACCCTCATGTTCTCTATCCCTAAACAACACAGTGTCTAGGTTTGAAAGAGGACAAGCACACAGCAACTGTGTAAGCCTGTTCGGTGGAGGCTCCAAGAAGAAGCGAGCTGGGTGGTATCTCTGGGTCTAAGTCTGACCTTCACTTCTCTGGGAGGTGACAAGGCCCTTCTGGGAAAGCTGTGAGCAAAGTCACACATGAGTCTTAGGGACCCAGCAGAGGTGGGTGCCTGGCAGGGCTGATGTGTGGACCAGGTACTGAACAAGCAGCAGAAATATGGTAAGAGGGAGTGGGCTGCTCTGCATTTTCTGCCTCTAGGCTCACCATAGCCTGCCTACCTCTAGCTCTCAGGGGGACAGCTAGAAAATTTTGTGATGGATATGTGTATCCTCAGAAGAGCATGGAGGGACAGACACATGGTCGAGACAAACCAAGTGCAGATAGGAATCTGGACCTACCTCTCCTGGGCTTCCAATGTTCAGGTGAAAAATATGGCCTGATGGAAGTGGGCCTCTGGGTCACACTGATGCAATATGGCTGTGTTGTCCTCCATGTTTGGTGCCGAGCTCTCATCCTGGGATCATTCATCACCATCTCCATCATCCTTCACCATCTCCATAGGAGTCCCTGCTCATCTCGTGTGTTGGGTCTCCAATTTCCTGTACCTTGCATTTCCTTTTTCTTGGTTTATTCTTTCATTTTGCTGGAGCACATCCTTCAGTAGCTTCTTGAGATGGTATATTTTCTGAAATCTTACCTGCTTGATAGTACTTGCATATTTGATAGTACTTACATATTTGATAGTAAGGCTGATAGTTTAGTAGGGTATCAAATTCTCTATTAGAAGTAATTTTTCTTCTTAATTTTGAAGGCATTGCTTCATTTTTTCTTGCTTCTCTATGAACTCTGTAGAATTTTCTCTTTGTCTTCAGTATGGTGGGCAACCATCCTGGTGACCAGTCATCTCAGGACTGTCCAGGTTTTATCACTGAAAGTCCTATGTCCCAAGAAACCCCAGTTCCAGGAAAATCAAGTCACCTAGTCCCCAGTGTTCTGAAATTTAATAATGATACAACTTGATGTGGGTCTTCTTACATCCCTGTGCACTTTCCAGGCTCCCAAGCTAGAAAATCATGCTCTTCAGTACTGGGAATTTTTTTTTTTTAAATCATTTCACTGATGATTTTCTTGCTTTGGTGTTCTCTATCTAGTTCTCTTGGTACTAAGTGTTGGACCTCCTGGACTTTTCCTCCAATTTCTTATCTCTCCTTTCCTATTTTCCATTAAAAAATTTTATTGCTGTACTTTGTGAAAGAGTTTTTCAATTTTAATCTTCTAATCATTCTATTATTTTTATTGACATGTTTTTAATTTCTAAGAGGTCTTTTTTGTCCTCTGCATGTTCCTTTTTTATCTATAACATTCTGTTCTCTTTTTCACAGATGTAATGTCTCTCTGAGAATACTAGTAGTAAGTTTTATTTGAAATTTTCTTCTTCCCGTACTACTTTTGTTTCCTCCAGTTTTCCTTTTTTCCCTGTTTGTCTTGGTTTCCATCTGCGATGTTAGAAGCTTTCCTCAACTGTCTGGGAATTACTGTGGGGAGATCTGGGTGGGCCATTTTCGGGAAACTCTGATACTGGGTTTGAGAAGAGGAGCTGTAGGCCCAACTCCTAACTGTAGCCACCCCCTTAATTAGTTGGTTTCTCAGCTTTCACCACTCAGGTTTGGCTCTATTGTTAGTTACCCACCCATCTGCTTTCCAGTTTCCTAAGGTTTCTCGCTATTGTTACCTCTCCTGTTCTCCCTGTCCTTGTGGGTTTTTTTTTGGACAAAGGTCCCATTACTGTATGTTAGTGGGCTTCAGGAGGGAGCAAGTGTTCATCCCACCCTCCTGATACTCCCTTTCCAGTGGGCTGGAGGTTGAGGAGATGAAAGTCTGAGCTATTGGTGGCCATCTAGCTGAGGCCCTCACCCCACCTCCTAAGGCAAGTAGAACTGAAGCTAAGCCTGGAGCACATATTTTGAGTCCTGAATCCAGCTGCATTTGAAGTTATCCCCACAGGTAGGCTTTATTCACGTGCAACAGCAAATTCCCATTTTTTGTTTTGACCAGTTTGAGCTGGGATTCTGCTACTTAAAGTGAAAAGAATCCTGATACTGAAAAATTGTCCCAGGTGACACTCCTGCTCGCAGGGCTCATGACTGCCCAGCTGTGGCCATAGATGCTTTTGAGGGCACATGACCTCATTTATCACATGGAAGGTAACACACGAAGGTGCACCAGTGGAACAGTCTCTCTGGGTGCCACATCTTTGCTGACTCACAGGTCTTTCCCAAAAACCTCCTCTCTTTCTGCTAGCTCATCCCAGCACCCCGTCCAGGCCTCTCCTGCAAGAAGCCATTCTCTCATGTCTAGCCTGTGTCTGGAGCAGTTGGGGAGCAGTGAGGACTCCAGGGTCCAATCAAGGCACCCACTTGTCTTTAACATGCAGTTGGTTTCTGGTGCCACCAGGTTGGACACCCCTGCTCCTCAGGCACCTGGGCAGGCTTCTTTGTGAGCCAAGAAACCTTTCTCCAGACTGTCAGCAGGGATGGGCTTCACACTGGGGAGGACATCCCTTATGTTGGTGACACACACTGGCCATCATCACCTGAGGTCACACCACCTGGCTCCCTGCAGTAGGGTCTTCTGGGAAAGACCCCTAAGCCACCCACATCCATATTTCTATCCTAATATAACCCCAGCATCATGCCCAGAGAACTATCATGCACATGCCTGTCATCTCTGCCTCTGGGGAGAAAAACCCAGCTCCCCTGTTTCAGAGAAGCCATCTTAAACGTGCAACATGCCTGTCATCAATGATACAGTGTTAAGCAAGCTTTCAAAATGCATTTAAAGCTAAAAAACACAAAATTAAACCTCTGGATATCACAGTGTGAAAAAAAGAGTAGGAGAATATCTACTCTATTCAGAACCTCGTACCAGCAATAACTGTATGCAGCTTACAAGCCCGCCTATAAAAGCCAGGCAGACCCCTAGTGTTGACTCATAAATGCACCCTACAAATGCTTTAAGGCATTTTCCTTGACAGGCTGATATTTACATAAATATTTATAACATCTGTCCTTACAGTACAACATAATGCAGTGGCATTAGGGAAATTGTCACAAGACAGAGGATAGAACACTGAGGAAGGGGTACTTGTCCTGCATGTGGCCCAGCCCCGGGAAGGTCATCTAATATCACTTAGAATAGCATCTGATTTCCCTGTCAATATTCCCCTTTCTCCATCCCTTTTCCCCACTCACACAGCCAGCTAGCCTGTGCTCAGAGGACCAGGGAAGAAGTGACAGTAGAAAGCAGAGAAAACAGGACTTTCTTCTGGGCCTTTCTGTTAAGCTGAGAGAAAGCATCATGGATAAAGGCAAGACTCCCCTACAGCCCCAGACTAGAAAAATGTTTCCCAGCCTTGGGAGAGAGGAAGGAGTTGGCAGGGAAACTGGCTTGGGCCCCCTCTCTGCCTTGCTTACAGGCACATCCCTGGGGAAGTGAAAACCTGGCCAGAGAGGTGAGTGGTATACACAGACAGAGGAGCCAAAGCCAGTTTCCAAGGGAGGTGCCCCAGGGAGGTGGCAAGATATAGCCATGGGGAGGATCTGCATCCATGAGTCCCTGGGCAGCTGTTATGGGCTGATTTGTGTCCCCCAAAAGATATGTTGAAGTCCTAACCCTCAGTACCTGTAAATGTGACCTTGGTTTGGAAACAGGATCTTTGAAGATGTTGTAAGTTAAGTTAGCATGAAGTCATACTGGAGTAGGGTGAATCCTAATCCAGTATGAGTAGTGTCCTTATAAAAGAGGAGATGCGATGCAGACAGAGACAGAGGAAAGCGGCCATGTTACTACTGAGGCAGAAATTCGAGTGGCGTAGCTGCAAGCCAAGGAACACCAAGAATCGCTGGGAACTACCAGAAGCTGGAAAGATGCCAGGGAGGATCTTCTACAAACTTCGAAGAGTGCATGTTCAAGGTTTGGAATCACCTTATGTGGCCTTTGTTCTCAGTTCGTTCAAAAAACAACTTAGGGGATTTCCTAAGTATTGACTACTCCTCATAGTAACCTCATAGGAACCAACTTTATGCTTCACAAAGTTATTCAGTTAGCATGGTCTTGCCAACATCTTGATTTCAGTCCTCTAGCATCCAGAACAATAAATTTCTGCTGTTCTAAGCCTCCCGGTTTGTGGTGCTTTGTTACGGCAGTCCTAGGAAACTAATACAACAGCCTTGCAGAGGTCCAGCAGTGTGAGGAGCAAGGGCAGCCTGGTGGGAATTGACTCAGAGAACTGCTGGGCTCAATGGCATCATGGGGCCAGGAATGTGGCTCAACTTTTGAGACCAGTGCAAAGATCAGATAGGCCTTGACAGCTAATGACATCAAGGACCTGATCCGAGCTCCCCATTCCTGGGCACCATGGAAGCTCTGTGGACTTTGTTGCAACCCCATGGCAAAGTTGCTCTCCATGTTGCCTGGGGGTAGGTTTCTGAGAAGGTGGGCAGGGTGAGGCACTGAAAGGAGGCCACCAGAGGGCAAGAGCTGTGAACTAGATACAATCTCACCTTCTCTCTGCTCCTTGAACTCTTGTTCCTGCATCCACACCTTTGTATTTGCGGCTCTCTTGGCCAGAAGACCTGTCCCTCACTCTTCACACAACTGACTTCTGCTTGTCATCAGAAGTCAACTGGGATGCCACAAGGACTTCTCAGATCACATGTGCAGGCCTCCAGCGAACACTTGACATTACATCACTAGCTTATTTTCCTCACAGCCTACTGATTATTTAGAAGTCTGTTGGTTAATTTCCAAGTGTTTGGGAATATTTTGCTCTATATTTGATTTCTAATCTAATTCCATTATGGTGGGAATTTCACTTTGTATAATACAGAATCACACTTTGTATGATTTCAATTCTTGTACATTTGTCATGGTGTGTTTTATGATCCAAGATAATGATCTAACTTGGTTAATATTCCATGTGCACTTGAAAAGAATGTGTATTCTGCTGTTGTTGGGTGCAGTATTCTATAAATGTCAATTAGATAGGGTTCTTCTATATCCTTACTGATTTCTGTCTACACATTCTAATGATTAATGAGAGAGAAGTGGTGAAGTCTCCAACTATATTTGTGGATTTGTCTATTTCTCCTTTCAGTTCTGCCAGTTTTGCTTCATGTATTTTGAAGCTCTATTATTAGGTTCATATGCATTTAGGATTATTATATCTTCTTTGTAAATGACCTTTTTACCATTATGTAATGTCCCTCTCTATCTTTTCTTTGCTCTGAAGTCTACTCTGTCTAATATTAATACAGCCATTCCTGGTTATTTGATTAGTGTTTTCATGGTATATCCTTTTTGTACTGTTTCTCTTTTAACCTCTCTGTATCATTATATATTAAATGAGATTTTTTTAGACAATATAAAATTAGATCATCTTCCAAATCCATTCTGATAACTTCTTTTAATTGGTGTGTTTAGATTATTTAAAATTAATATAGTTATTGATGTGTTTGGATAGAGGTGTGTCATTTTCTTTTTCTTATTTTTGGTGCTACTGTTATAAATTCTTTTGTTTCTCCTTTTCTTATTCTTCTGAATTATTTGAATATTTTTTAAAATTTATCTAGTTGGTTTTTTACTGTATCTCTTTGTATAGTTTTTTTCATGGTCACTCTAGGTATTGCAATATACATACTTTCACAGTCTACTTAGAATTAATATTTCATCACTTCAAATAGAATGTAGAAAACTTACCACCATGTAGGTAGTGTTATCCTTCCCCATTATAGGTATCTTATGTGTTACATCCACATACATTGAAAACCCCATCTGACGATGTTATCGTCTTTGTTTTCAACTATTGAACATATTTTAAAAATTGAAGGGAAGAAGAGTATTTAATAGATATTTGTCATTTCTGTTGCTCTTCCTTCATTCCTTCTGATGTCATTTCCCTTCTGCCAAAAGAACTTCTTTTAACAATGCTTTTAGGGTGGACTTGTTGACAACAAATTCTCTTTGTTTTCCTTAACCTGAATATGTTTTTATATTACTTTCATTCCTGAAGGATATTTTCAATGGATATAGAATTATGGGCAGACACTTCTTTTCTTTTAGCACTTTAAAAATATTGTCCCACTTCCCTCTGGCTTTCATGGTTTTTAATGAGAAATTCACAGTCATTTGAATCATTCTTCCCTTATAAGTAAAACATCATTTTTCTCTGGCTGATTTCCATATTTTCCCTTTGTCTTTAGCTTTCAATTGTTTGATTATGATGTGTCTGGGCATGAATTACTTTTGTGTTTTTTTTTTCCTGTTTGGGATTCATCTTGTTTTGGGGTTCTTGAATATGTAGGTTTACGTCTTTCACTAAATTGGGAAGTTTTCAGTCATTATTTCTTCACATACCTTTTCTGCACTGCCCTCTTTCTCCTCTCCTTCTGGGGTTGTAATGACACAAAGATTTGACGTTTTGCTACTATCCTACAAGTCCCTTGAGATGCTGTTAATTTTGCTTTCAACTTCTCTCTGTTGTTTAGATCAGGCAATTTCTATTGAACTATCTTCAAGATCACTGATCCTTTCCTCTGTCATCTCCACTCTGCTACTGAGCCCGTCCTGTGAATTTTTCACTTATTTGTTTGATATTTTATTTTTAAGTTCTAAAATTTCCAAGTGATTCATCTTTACATCTCTTTTTCTTTGCTAAGACTTACTATCTAGCCATTTGTTTCAAGAACACTTGCCCTTACTTGTTCAAGTATTCTTAAAATAGCTGCTTTAAGTGTTTGTCATAAAATTCTAATACCTGCATTATTTTGGTATTGACATCTGTTATCTTTTCCCATGTGAGTTGACATTTTTCTAGTTTTTCACATGTCAAGCAATTTTGGATAGCATCCTGGACATTTTGAATACCATGTTATGGAATTCTGGGTCTTGTTTAAATCCTGTGGACAATATTGCTATTTTTTAATTTAACAGGCAACTGACCCAGTTGGGCTCAAACCAAAAGTTCTGACTAACCTTCTATGAGTTGTGGTTTCAATGTCAGTTGTGTTTTCAAAGTCTTTGTATTGTTACGCCAATTTGTCTTAAATGTGTACCACCCATGGGCCAGTCCGAAACCTGGAAGGTAGTCTATTTTGTACTTCATTTGTCAAAGTGGTATGCTGCTTAGGGTCAGATCCATGTTTGTGCGGCTCAGGGATAAGCCCAGGAGTTCATAAACAAATTTATTCGGTAGCTTTCCTGAGCTCCACCCTCTCTGGAATCTGATGTTTTCTGGTTTCCTGGGGCTCTCCTTTTCAGTCATCCATCCAGAAAGCTAGGGCTTAATTTACCCCATTCTGCTGTGCGCTTCAGATGACTACACCTGCGTCCAGGCCGAATGATGAGGGGACAGAGAAAGAAAAGCAACGAGTTCACCCACTCTCTTTTGGGCAACAGCTCTTCCTCTGAGAGGAAGGTTTCCCCTCCCTCAGAGTTTAAAGCTCTTGAAGGCCCCATGCAATGCTCCCATGGGATTGCTTATGGGTTGTAGTACAACAGAGCAGGGGAAAGGCAATAAATAAATAAACGAATGAATGTATGAATGAATGAATAAATGAATAAGAGGACTTCCTTCACTCTTTCTGAATGTTGAGAGACTCTTTCCTGCTCCTTGAACCAGAACCAGAGGACTTCTAGAGCTCTGTCTCTTGGTACTGATACCGCTTCCAGGTTTCAGGCTGCCCTGAGTTGATGCTGGGTAATTCCACAGGAGACAAATGAGAAACGCACTGTCAGTTCAGTGGGACTTCAAATTCTGGCCTTTTCCCCCCAATCTGCCTGCTGCTATTAAGTTTTCAGAGTCCTCAAATAGCTGCTTCATGCATTCCACTAGAGTTTAAGCTGCATTCAGTGGGAGAGATAGACTCAAGTCTGTTCATGACATTCAAAAGCAGAACTCTGCTGTTTATATTATATTTTGTAGTTTTATTCTTTACAAAATTTAATAGTGTTTGTTTCATTACATTCATGTTTATGGTCACCTATTTATGGGAAGTGATGCTAGAAATTTATGATAGGAATGTAAAATTTCATTACAAAATATATTTATTTTAATAAGAAACATGAGTTAATTTTACAAAAAAAATATTAAGCTACTACACCAGACCTCCATATTGGCTTACTGTGCCCAAAACATGCCATCCACACTCCCACCTCTGAGTCAGGCTTTTTACTATTTTCTCTGCTTTAGAACACCCTTCATCCTGCACCCCTTGAGGGCCCAGCTCCAGTGTTTCCTCATAGAAGAAGCCATCCTTGTCCCTCCTGCCCAGATAGTTGTCCAGCCCTCCACCCCTCAGTAAACCTGAAGCTCTGTGAGGGCAAGCACCCACTCTGCTCTGCTCCCTGGTGTCCACAGTGCTTGATACACATTGTGGGGGCAGGCTGAGGATCCACAGGGGCAGGGCCATGCCTGAGGGCAGAGGCAGGGATTGCTTCCAGCCCTGAGGAGAAAGGTAGTTCCCTGGGGACACAGGCAGGACCCAGCAGCTGGCAAGGCTCAACAGGTGGGAGGTGGGGGAGAGAGAAGGGTGGGACAGGTGTATGAAGGATGTTTCAAAAGGTCTTCCCCTCCTAATGCTGCTCACCCACACCTGGCCATTACAGAACACTGGAGAGGGGAGCTCATTCTCTGCTGCCCTGAGCTAGGCTGGGTGCCTGCCGAGCTTCAGCCTCTTATCTCCTCTGCCAGTCCCTCAGTTTCCCCTTTTGGTCCTATTCTCTCCTGGCCAGAAAACCTGTGGTGACCCAGCCTCTCTGGATGGACCCTGCCTCTGCCAGTTCTCCAAGGTCCCTCAGGGGCCTGACTTTGTCTAGCAACCCCTTCCCCTGCTGCTCCCCACAGCACACTCCTGCCATACCTACACAGGTAATGCTCATCACAGCCCGTAAGGCCCCCCCAGAACTGGCTCTACCCAGCTCATCTCCATCTCTCTTTCATCTCCTGCTTGCTCCAGCTACTCTGGCTTGGACTTGCCCCTCCTCTGACCCTCCAAGCTCATTTCCACTCAAGGCCTGGGTATGTGTGCCAACCCTGGCATGCCCGTGCCTAGGTCTTTGTACCCTGGTTCCTGCTCATCACTGATGTCTCAATTAAAATGCCACCTCCTCAGGGAGGCCTTCCTCAATCACCTCATAGGACGGTGCCCCCACCATCCATCAGGTCTATAGCCTCTTTGCCTACCTTATTTTCTTGAGCATTACATAAGTACTTATTTATCCACTTGTCTGTGGCCAGTCTCTCCCACAAGGTGAGGCTCTCCTGAGGGAGGGCCTAGTCTGGCCTGTTCCCGCTGTGGCCTCCCAGAGCTTCACTTGGCACATGAACTGTGCTTACCCAGTACTTGCTGAATGAATGGTAGGTGGACGGGTGGATGAATGGATGGATGGATGGACTGGAGCAGAGGTAACAGAGGGAGCTCAACAGGACTGTGGTGGCTGGCCGGCCCCTCAGGGGTCCATGGTGACTGCAGTTCCCCTAATCCCGGTCCTGGGCTTCCTCCCCTTCCTTTGTCTTCTGCTCAGACACCTGAGGGTGTCAGGAGTCCCATAGCCCTCAACTATGGAAGGCTGGCTAGGTTTCTGCAGGTGGGCTGGGAAGCACACTCTACCTTCACATTGACACTGGCTACAAAATCCAAGACAATCTGGACTTTGGATGGGATTCCAACTTAATTTCTTTGTCCCATGGCTTTAATGATGTCCCTGGATGGTACAAACAGTTAATACACTCAGCTGCTAACTGAGAGATCGGAAGAAAGGCCTGGCGATCTACTTCTGAAAAACCAGCCATTGAAACCCTATGGAACACAGTTCTACTCTAACACACTTTAGGTTGCCATGAATTAGAATTGACTTGATAGCAACTGGTTAAATGGCTTTACTCTGTCCCACTTTACAAAGTCCCTCCTGGGCACCACTATGGTGGGGCTTCCAGGCATACAGGAGGAGAAGCAGGGTCTCTGCCCTCAGGGATCCCACAGGCTCTCAGGGCACTGAGCAGGCAGTGCTGGGTGCCTAATCACAGGCATGATCACATCAGTCCTGTGAAGACACTCGTCTTGTTCCCATCTCCTTGCTCTAGGGACATCCAACAAGGACTTGGAGGGAAGGTGATTTGCCCCAGGACGGGTGGCCTGGAGGAGTGGTCAAGGCCAGGTCTTTGAGAAAGGAGGCTGGGATGGGCAGAAACTAAAGGTGGGCCTCAGGCTGCAGGGGAGCAAAGTGTCTGTGTGGGAGGCCTTCCGCCAGCAGGCAGGGGCTGCTGGGAGCAGCGAGAGCCCCGTGGCAGGCTAAGGTGCCTGCTCTGGTGGCTACGATGGCCTGCCCTGGCAGCTGGCCCCTCAGCTCCTTGGCCACCAGAATGGCCAACAGGGCACAGAAGGCCATCTATGGGATGCTGGCATCCAGGTCGTGAGCCAGGATGGAAAAATGGGCAAATTGAGTTTTTCTTTATATTCAGCATGAAACAAAATGGCAGAAGTACAAAGTACAGGACTAGGTCAGGCTTCCCTGTGAAAAGTCCAGCTTACCCACAGCTTCCATGGCCACAAAAGGACACAGTGCCTTGAAGCAAAGCACGTGCCCTGGGGTCAGATGACTGCCACCAGTCCACTTGCCGGCCAAGTGACCGTGGGCAGTCATGCCACTCCATATTCCCCAAATGGGCCGGGCATTACACATGACTCTGACATAGCCGCAAAAGGGACAGAAAAACCCAGGGCCTTCTTATGTCCTCTCAGTGGAGAGACCGACAGTAGAAGAGTGAACACGTAATGGTACCATTACTGGGCCCTGAGAGCTATGGGTCCAGTGTTTGGAGTGGGGGGCAGGAAGGATGTTCACCCACAGGACTGGGAGGGCAGCAGGCAAGGGGTACTGTGAGGAAAGGAGGGGCCAAGCCATGGCTGTGTGGGGGCAGTGTGAATCCACCAGTTCCCAGCTACATGAGCCCTCTGGGGTTGGTGGTTACAAATTTAGGGGACGAGGCTGGCCTATGGCAGTGCCCTTAGCCGCTGAGCGCTTGGCTGCAGGAAGCACCCCAGGAGGTTGGGCTGTGGAGTGGGCTGGGAACACTGCAAGGTCACAGTGTGGTCACAGCCTCCTGCCTGGGAGGGAGGGGAGTGAGAACTGTGGTGAGGGGACAGCAGACAGGGGCCTGGGCCAATGCATTTTGGAGGCAGCCATAGAGGGAGTGAGGGAAGAAAGGGTCCCCTGAGCAGCAGGGGTTACAGAGGGAGAACTGGCAGGGTTGGCTGGGAGAGGGGGACAGGTGGTGGGTGGATGTGAGCATTGAGGGTGTGTGAGGAATCATTAGGGCGCCTCCCTGAGCCTCAGTTTCCCCCATGCACAATGGGGATACTAAGCCCGTGTAAGCGTGGAGAGGCTGTGCGTGCACAGCCCAGCACAGCCCTGGAATCTGTGTGGTTAGCACTGTCATTGACTACATCACATGACCTGCCCTTACCTTCCCCTACCCAAACTTCCTCCTGTGGCCCATGAAGTCCCACTTGATCACACTCCAAGCCCACCTCTCTGATCTTGTCCCTTAACTTTCCCCTTTTCTCCACGCGACCTCCTGAACATGTTTGCTCATTCCTGCCTCGGACCCCACGCTTACTGTTCTCCACTGGCCATTTCTAGATATTGGCCTGGCACCTCCTCTTCCTCCTCCATCACAGACACCTCCACCACCCTGGCACTGGTCGCTGTGGCGCTGCCCCCAGTCACTCCACACCCACCCTAGTTCCATGCTCCGCGTGGCATTGATACCAATCTGAAGTTGTCACGTGCCTTCACCACGGGGGTGGGGGGCCACGAGCTCCTCTAGGGCACAGCCATGGCCACACCTAGCACCTAGAACAGGGCATGGCACATAGTAGGTGCTCAGGAAAAACTTACTGGTTGAATGCATGAGTGAGTGAATGATGAATGAATGAATGGCAGTTGCTGAGAGGGAAGGGGATGTAGCAGCAGGCGGTGGAGGAGGGGTGGCAGGGAGGAGGGGACAGACTGTGCTCATCTGGGCCTGGCCTGCAGAGAGAGTGACAGTGAGGACCCTCTGCCTCTGAGGAGTCGGCCAGCTGGGTGGCAGCTGCAGGGGGCAGAGTGTAGCCTGTGTCCTGAGTGGGAACAAGTATCTATTTACCACAGAGGATGAATATCAGGGTCTGTCTGAAAAACACATTTGCCACATGGACATGTGAAGCCAGAGGGGTAAGGGAAGAAAGTTCTAACTGTTTCTGGGCTTAGAAGCTTTTTTAAAAACTCTCACCCCAGCTGAATGGCCCAGTTTGCCTGCCCCTGCCCGCCCCATTGGGGTCATGGTCGACGCCCTGGCCAGGCCCACCACCCCTCTTTTGACTCCTCTGCCAAGAGACTTTCTGAAGTCAGCCTCTCAGGCTCCTCTCCTGTCAAACCCTCCCTCAGCTCTGGGGTCCCAGAATGAAGTTGGGGCCTTCGTGCCCTCATTGCCCCATCTGCACCAGAGCCTCCTGGATTGCTCTCTGCCCAGCCAGCCGCCTGCAACCTGCTGGCTGGGACCCCTTCTCTGTGCTGCAGCCAAAACGAGCTGCACCCCAGGCACAGCAGTTCTCACCCCTCTCCTGTTCCCCTTGTCAAGTCTGGAACATGGCAACCCCTGCGGGATCTGTCCCATGCTGGGCTCTGTCCCCTGAATTCCTGAAGGCCCTTGGGCTCCATGCCTCCCTACACAGTGGCCAGCTCAGCTAGTGGCCCACCTCTGTGCCTGGGGGCCTTTCCCAGCCTCTCATCCCAGCACCACAGGCACTGTTGAGGGATTGAGCTTACAGGGCTTTGGAGTCTGTGGTCTCCCTCCTGTGGATGAAGTCAGGAAGACCCCTCAGTGGTCTCCTTCCAGCGAGGGCCTCAAGAGAAGGGAGGTTCTTGTAAGCACTGCAGGAACGCCCTTGAGCCCCAGAGTGGTTGGAGACAGCCTAGGTCTGAAGCCGTGGCCCCAAATTTCAGGATACAGGACCCCACTGTGAGACACTGGCCGGGGCTTCCCATTTTAGCACCTGGTGGCCTTCCCCCGGCCCAGGAGTAGGGCCACCACCTTCCCCAACCCCCTTAACCTCTTTAGAGAAGGAGGACCCCGCCGAGCATGTGGGAGGAAAGGTCACCCTTGGCTGAGGTTTCGTGGCCTCTGAGCTGCAAGAGCCTTGGACTCTCTCTCAGCTCCCCAAAGCTGAGCCCTGAAAAAAGCCTCAAGTGGAAGGAAATGTAACCAGTCTGTGGATGCATGCTCAGCCTGGGCCAGCACCTTGAAGGCTGGTGGGGGACGGGGCGGGGGCAAGTACAGGGTAGCAGGCCTCCGCAGTGGCCCTCACATTCAGAACTGGAGAATGGGGGGAAGGGGACATCCACAAGGACCACGGCCTCCCTCCCCATGGCTCTGGGAATGCAGACACAATCCCATGAGAGGATGGAGAGACCCTTAAGTTGACAAGGACCGCAGCAAGCTCAGGCTGTTTTCTGGGCCTAGGAATTTGTTTTCAACAAAATGTAAAACTCTTGGAATGTATTAACATTTCATCTGAGAGCTGCCTCTGTGCTTGGCCTCCAATCTCTGTGCCCCCCTCCCCCACATCTCCCCCTGGAGGCTCAGCCTGAGCCATCTCCTGAGCTGCAGAGACGCTGCCCCCACCACAGCCGGCAGGAGTCTGGGGCAAAAATAGCCAGTTCTTTCTCCAAGTGTCTGGATGAGTCACCCACACCTCCTGACAAACACCTCTCAGGCGCTTTTAAGAACGGGAAAGCTTTAGCAAAAATAAACACTTTATTTTCTAGCTGTGGCTTCTGGGAGGTCATTTCAAAGAGTGGTCTCAAGAGGACAAGCTTAGGAGGCTCAGGGGCCTACTCTGTGTGCTGGGCTGACCTGTGGGAGGGAGGCAGGGGCGAGGTAGGTGGGGAGAGAGGGTCTTGCCCACTGACTGCCCCTTACCTTTCTGAGACTCAGTTTCTACATCTGTGATGTGGGCTCATAAGAGCCACAACTACTGGGATTAGGATGGGGTCAGTGTTCCTTCAGTGTGGCCCTTCCCCACCCCCCCTCTGCCCACTGCACCTGAAGGTGGATCGAGGAGAACTAGACAGGGCTGCCTTCTCTGTGATGAGAGGCACAGTGGGAAAGGTGGCCACCGGATGTGTCTCTGCCTCTTCAGACACCCAGGCCCCTGCCATGCCCAGATGGCCGCTGGTTACTCCCAGCTTGCTGTCCTGCCCCTTGGGTGCCACGTCTGGGCTGTGTGCAGGGCTTCAAACTGGTTCAAACCCGTTCAGTCATGGCTGATGAAGCAAAACCAGAACAGATCTGAATTTTTAAAATTTGGGTGATCTGGAATCATAACTGGAATGGGAAACATTACAGGTCAAAGCCCTGGAATGGGAGACTCGGAAGAGGCATAGTGAGCCCTTTCAGAAGCCTGATGTGCGAGACTGGATTACTGGCAGGGCTGTGGAGAGCAACATACATTCAAAGTGGCAGGGTGGGCCGCCATCTTTGAGGTGGGCACCACTGTTTCCGACTCTGCAGGAAAGAGATTTGGCTGCTATGCAACACGTACCCTGCCCCTGTTTTCTAGGAGAGAGGTTAAGTTTCTACCAGGGCTTTGACCCGTAATTTTTCCTGTTCTGGTTATGGTTCCAGTTCACCCAAATTTTTAAAATTCGAATTTGTTCTTGTTGCTTCCTTGGCCATGACTGAACCAGGAAGAATCTATTTGAAGCCCTGGTTGTGGGTCCCTCCCCTGCAGCTTGCGTTTTCCCTGCCTCTCCTGAGCCTACAGCCCTGGGCCTGGCTGAGTGTGACTGAGGCTGCTAGGGTCCCAGGGACCGTGGCATCGCTAAGGAAATGGAGGGCAGAGGTGTAGCCTCCAGAAGTCATGACAGAGGCTACGACCCTTGGAGCATACACAACCCCCAGACAACTGTCCACCCCCAAATGCCCAATGACTCCTGTCAGACCCTCCTACAGAGCCCAACCACAACCTGCAAGAGCTGGGCTCACACCCCTCCTTCCTCCAGAGGCCTCTGTAGCCCAGGTGTGGTGGCCTCTCCACCCAGCCCTCCCACTTGCCCTTCCTAACTCTTAGCACTCTTCCTGCCTCCGTGCCTTTGCACACACTGAACCTCTTCTCGAATTGCCCTTTCCCTACCAATCTGCCTGCCCGAGGCCCTCGAGGGTAAGGCGAAGCTGGACATCAACCCCTCCGTGGCTGCTGAGCCTCTTTTCTGGGCAGCCCTCTGGGTTCATCCTCCCCACCAGGGCCTGCTGCTCACTGTCTCTCTCACATGCTTGCTCACAGGTGGGCAGGGTGTATCCAGTGCACCCCTCCATCCTAACACTGGTTCTGGTGGACATCTGCCAAATGCAAGCCTGGAAGTCACTCCAGGTCAGTCACCCGAGACCACCAACCAATGCTTCAATTGTCCTTCTCTGCACAATGCCTTTCTTTTGAGCATGTGGTAAATGTATAGGTAACAAAATATTTGCCATTTCAACATTTTTTACATGCATATCTCAGGGACATTAATTACGTTCATCATGTTGTTCAATCATTAGTTTCCAAAATTTTCCATCACCCTTAACAGAAGCTCAGTGTCCCCTCACAATGCCCTTTTAAACTGTGAATTTTCTGACCTTGTTTACACACTGAGGGAATTCACCAGAATAGAGTTTCTGCCTTCTCTTGGAAGCTCAAGGGAGCTGGCCACACTGGTCTACCTTTGTGTCCACTGGCTGGAGCCGAGTGGTGTCGTTCCACCCCAGGGTGTCCTCCTAGAGGAGCACCCCCTAGCCACCCTTTCATGGTCTCTATCGCCTTCCCACCCTGCCCTGCCCACTGGTGCCATCTATTGATCAAATCCTCTGGGGCTGTCTGGGGCTTGGGGCACCAAGAGAGGGGACCCTCCCATCAGGGGTCTTGGCATCTGGCGACACACCGTGGAGAGCAGACCCTCGCACTGACCACAGCAGTTTAAGGCAGACGTGGCCATGTGGACTCTCACTTCCTGGACCATTTTTTTCTAACTAGAGGTGTCTATCATGCGTCTGGAAAATCTTAAATGACAGAGAAAGAAGGCTTTCATTTCCCCCATCTTAGTTATCTAGTGCTGCTATAATAGAAATACCACAAGTGGATCGCTTTAAGAAACAGAAATTTATTCTCTCACAGTTTAGGAGGCTAGAAGTCCAAATTTAGGGCACCAGCTCCAGCGGAAGGTTTTCTCTCTCTGTCAGTTCTAGGGGAAGGTTTTTGTCATCAATCTTCCCCTGGTCTAGGAGCTTCTCGGCACAGGGACCTACGGTCCAAAGGACTCATTCAGCTCCTGCTGCTTCTTTCTTGGTGGTATGAGATCCCTCTCTTCTCTGCTGGATTCTCTTTTTTATATCTCAAAAGAGATTGACTCAAGATACACCCAAATCCTGTAGACTGAGTCCTGCCTCAGCATAACTGTCTCTAATCCTGTCTCATTAACATCAAAGAGGTTAGGATTTACAACACATAGATAACCACATCAGATCACAAAACGGTGGACAACCACACAATACTGGGAATCATGGCCTAGCCAAGTGATACACATTTTGGAGGGACACGATTCAGTCTATAACACCTCCTCCCAATTTGGAAATTTGGGGGATGAGTTAGGACCTGTGTGAGTATTTTGGTGACAGTGATCTATGACTCGGATGCACACGTGCTGGGAGTCCAGACACATGGCTGGTCCCAGGTGTGGGCAGACACAGACTGCAGGCAGGTGACTGTGCCCAAGGCACCTTTCCTCCCTGGAGACAAGGGTGCCCCATGTGGGGCCTGACAAATGTCGAATGACACTGAGCAAGACCATTTCTCTCAGAAACTCAGAGAAGTAAGAAGCTGCTTTTAGATGTGTCTCATTCTTGTTATAAGAGGAGGCTCTCACAGCTGAACTTTAACAAATTCGTCATCATCTTTTCTGGGAAGAGCAAGGGAAGATGAAGTCATTAGTGTTATAATAAGACAAAGAAACATACTGTTTTCTCTGGCTTCTCTCAGAAATGCAGAGCAGGCAGAGAAAAGGCCATTGTCAGAAAAGCTGGGAGGACGTGTGTGTGTGTGTGTGTGTGTGTGTGTGTGTGTGTGTGTGTGTGTGTGTGTGTGTGTGTGTGTGTGTGTGTCTGAGACACCAGCATGGTAGTTCCACATGGAATTCTGGGTTCAGCCCTTTTCTGGCTGCAGCTCTGGGACAGTGGTGCCAGTACCTGCAGCCAACATTCAGACAGCATGTGCATAAACATGTGAGCATGGATGCTGTTATCTCTAGACTTGCTGCAAAGCAGTTTTGTTGTTATCTGCATTTCATAGAGGGGGGAACTGAGGCTCGAAGAGATTACCAAGCTGAAATGTAATGGGGCAAGACAGCCCCCACCTTCTCCTGGGTACTTGAACTGATATTGGTCCTTCATCATCTTGAGAAAATGGGTTCAATGCAGCCTTGCAGCAGAGACTCTGGTTCTGACCTGGAGTTGGGGGGTGTGTCCACACTCGTCAGCATGTGGAATCCCTGAGGGGCCAGGGTGAGGTGAAGATGCCCACCAGGAGGAGAAGCCTCAGAGGACTGGGGACAAATGTACACCAGGTATCAACAGGGTAAGGTGGGTGGGGCCAGGCTGAAAGGGGCTCCTCTTGTGCACACCTGTCATGTACAGATGCCCCTGCTACCTACTGGTCCAGAGCCAGGCCTCAGGCTGAGGACCCCCAGGCCAGGAAATCTTTGCTTTTAGCGTTTGCTAAACGAGCCACTCCAGGGTCACTTTCAGAGAAAGAAGCAAGAAGGTAAGTTTAGATACCTTCCAGGCCTGAGTTCTTACTGAGTTCTTCACTTATATCGTTCCTCATATCCATTCACATTTTAAAATTAGTATTTGTCCTTAAGAATAATATCTACAAGCTCATGGATTGAACGAGCTAGCATATGTTTTTTAATAGGCATTCCAATAAGCACCTAATGACGGAAGACTGTGACCAACCCTGCGTTATTGAACTTAATCCTCAGCCCAGCTCAGGGAGGCGGTGGCGCTGGCCCTCTCTGGAAGAGACACCTGGGCTGAAGACACCCAGCTGTTGGTGGAGTGGAATTCTAGACCTCCTAGCTTTGAGGATCCCATAGGCGAAACTAGCGGCCTGCTTGACGTCACTAAGGTGCAGAGGAAGCCACGCCCCTCTGCAGCAGGTAGCCCTCCAGGCAGAGGCAGCCTCTGGAGTCTGCCCTCCCCATTTCCTGCAGGCTCCTGGCAGTACCAGGCCCATCACTCCTGTCCTCTGGGTAAAGTCTTCCGGAGAGTGCCGGTCCTGGGCTCTGCATGGGGCAAGCTGTAATCGCAGCCCCCCTCCCCAGGGGAGCAATGCTGACTGGCTGTGCTGTCCATATGTGACAGAGGGCCCTAGCTTTGGGGGGAAAATTTTTTTTCAAACAAGATTCAGCCACATCTGAAGATATGAAAAAAATCACTGCTCTGGGGACTGCCAGGAGTCCCTGGTGAGGCAAACAGTTACATGCTCAGTTAATAGGGGAAAGGTTGAAGGTTCTGGTCCACCCAGAGGCATCTCGGAAGAAAGGCCCAGCAATTTATTTCCAAAAAATCAGCCATGGCAAACCCTGTGGAGCACAGTTCTATTCTGACACAGAGGAGGTCACCATGAGTCGGAGTTGACTTGATGGCAACTTTTTCCCCCCCTGGGGACTTATAGCTGTCTGGGTCTGGCAGAGGCCAGTCCTGCCCAGGGTCTCCTCCTGGGCCTGGCTGCTGACTCCCACCGCACCTTGGTCAACCTGGTCTGGAGGAGAGCAGGACAAGAGAGACTTGTAAGAGATGGCTACTTCGCTGGCATCGGAGTAGGGGGTGAGACCCTATGAGTGAGAAGGAGGAACTGGGGGAGAGGCAGTGAGGTGGAGGCTGGCAGAGGGCTGCAGAGTGACTGGGGTACCCCCAGGAACATAGGGAAGGATGCATGTAAGCCATCTGCCCACCAGGCCCCTGGCTCAGCCTCCCTGATCCTTTGCCATGCTGCCCTGCCTCCCCACCCTGTGGAGGGTCTGGCCTGCATTTCTCACTTATTAGTCCACGTTGCTTACCCAGCAGCTTCCCCAAAGAAACAGCCTGTTAATTGGCTCCATTTTTGGCCCCCTCTTAGCTCCAGTGGCCCCAGGATAGGCCCTCAGTTGAGCATCTCCTCGGTCCCTCTTTCTAGGCCACAGCAGCTCAGTGGCGGGTATGCAGAAACCACATGTGGGGGAGGAACCCCGGGCTTGCCTCCCAGACCCATGCCAAGGCTCAGCCCAGCTGCAGCTGCCCAAGGTCATGGGCCTCTGAGGCTTTTGCCTGCCCAGCATGTGTTCCTCTTCCTTCTAACAACAGAACCCATTTGTCTTCCCTCTCTTGTCTGTGGTAGAGGGCACATGACCACAGTGCCATTCCAGGCAGGAATTGCCTTGGCCTGTGATGTGATCTAGGCCTGGTCAATCAGTGCATCCCATCCCCCCAGCCTGAGGGATAGACTCATGGGTGGGCACGTCACCCTGGGCCCACTAGACTCAGTTCTTGGGATGTTTATTCAAACTGCTGAAGCAGAGCTTCTATCTTTCTGCTCAGGTAAAGGGAAGATAGGATGTAAGTGTGACGCTGCTGAGGGTCTTCTTGTGAATGGAGTCCACATGGAGAAAGCAGAGCCACGAGTTGAGACTGAGATCTAGCCATGCTTAAAGTCCACCCTTGGGCTTTTTATTTACTGAAGCAAATACAGTTTCCTTTTGTGCCTATGTCTGTTTGAGTTGAGTTTCTCCACGTGCAATAGAAAGATTCCTAATACTCAAGGCTCCAGAGACCCACATATTTTTGGAGAGCACCATCACCAGCAAGCTGGAGCTGCAGTGAGTCTGCTGTGGGCTGTGGGCAGGGCACTGGCTTTAGACTCAGGCAGACCAGAGGGCGGATGTGGGCTTGGTTGTTGTTGGCCGTGAGGTCCTGGGGAAGTCACTTTTGCTCTGATAACCTCATGTGTTAAATGGGCACAATGACAGCTACCTCACAGGCTGATGTGTGGAGGTGACATCTGGCCTGAGATCAAATGACAGGAGGGACCAGCCGTGGGAAGAACATCCCAGGTGAGGAACAGCAAGTGCCAAGACCCAGAGAAGGGAGTGTTAGGCCAAGTGCAGCAGGACAGCCCTGGAGGCCTGGGACTAAGTCTCAGTAGCTGCATCTGAAGAATGGTGAAGAAAGTTGAGTGAAGAATGGGCTATGGCGTGGAGTAAGAGCCAGGACTAGAAGAAGCCTGTAACCAGAGACGGGGAGAGAAATGGCTGGATTCTGGATAGACCGGGAAGGTGAACCCTGCAGCCCATGCTGATGTTTGGATGAGGGTGGGAAATTGCTGATGGAAAGGGAACATGCATCTCCAAGGGTCTGAGCTCGGCACACCTGGGAAGGCTCGGGGAGAGGAAGGTAGAAGTCTTGGCGGAGGCCAGAGCAGCAGGAGGAAGCAGGGGAGAGTGAGGAGGAGGGGGTCTTGGGAGCCCAGAGCAGGCAGCTCAGGAGGGAAGGCTGGTTAGTGGGCCAAGGATGCAGACAGGGGAGAAGGCGCATGTGTGCGCAGGAAGCCCACAGGCATAGTGACTCTGAAGCTGTGGGGACCCTCCTCAGGGCAACTACGGTGGATGACAGGGAGGCAGAAGCCAGCCTGGATTAACACAGTGACCTTGACCCAGCAATTCTGTTTCTAGGAATTCATCCTAAGGACCTAATCCACCACAGCACCTGCCAAAGGCAAGGAGGCTTGTCGCACTGTGGTGAGGTGGCAAACAAGAAACATCCAGAACAGGGCGCTGGTTAAACAAATTCCAGTGCCTCTGTTCAATGGAGTAGGATGCAGCAAGAGATCCTACGGAAGATGTGTACGATCTAAGTGTTTTTGGTACAACTTGGGTATGTGAATCTATTTTTTTCAACTGTAATTTTTATGCAGTCTAAATACAGATCAAGTATTTCTGATGAAACTTCAGCATTTGAACTGAGATGTGTTGTAAGCATAAAATACACACCTGATTTTGAAGACTTAGTATGAAAAAAGAATGTAAAATACATCATTGGTCATTTTTATATTGATTACATGTTAGAATGATATTTTAGATATATTGGGCTAAATAAAATATATTATAAATTTCACCTTTTTAAAATGTGGCTATTAGAAAATTTAAAATTACTCATGTCACTCACTCAATGTTTCTATCGGACAGTCTAGATCTAACCACCTGTTTAGAGGAAGTATAGGGGGTAGACCAACAAGTTAAATGCCATAAAAAGGAGACAAACGTCTCGTGGGCCTGTCCAGTCAAATGACCTAATATTATTTTAAGTGTTTCTGCCTTTCCTCCTACTTCAGTGGGTAGTGCCTGTGGTCTTAAAAGTGGCCATCCAAGTTACAGCAACTGGTCTCTTACGGCCTGAAGCAACAGAGAAGAAGGAGATCCATGAAGTGGAGACGAAAATGGCTTGCAGGTCTAATTGCCTTCATGAACTATTACCTCCCTTGCCCTGAGACCAGAAGAAATAGATAGTGCCTGGTTACCATCACTGATCAGGGACCCAACAGATGGATCTTGATCCAAAGGAGGAAAATTGAGGAACGGAACTTCATATTCTTATTGGAAACCAGACTTACTGGACACATTGAGACTGGAGGGACCCCTGAATCGATTGCCTGGAAACAACTTTTGAACCTTGAGCAGAAACTATCTCATGAAGTCATCTTTAAACTAAACAACAATTGAGCTCCATAAATAATGTCTGTCTTGAGCACTATGCCCTATTGAAGAATTACCTATATGAGACTGAAATGACAACAGTAACTCTAAATAAAGCATACATGAGAACTTAAGGGGCAGAGAGTATATGTTAATGGTGGTAAAACAATAGGGACAGAGATACTAAGAATAATTACATGATGTGAAGTATGCAACCACTGTAAAAATTGTTGAATGGGTATGATGTTTTGTTGGGTATATGTTCACCAAAAATAAATTTAAAAAATTTTTTAAAAGAAGGACTGTCATAGTCCTTAAGAGATAACAAAAATCAAATGCAACGTGTGGACCTTGCTTAGTCCTGATCTGAACAGACCAACTGTAAAAAGGTATTTTTGAAGTCAGTGGGGCTTGGCTATCGGAGTCCCTCGGTGGTGCAGTTGGTTAATTGCTTGGCTACTATCCAAAAGGCTGACGGTTTGAACCCACTCAGAGGCATCTCAGAAGAAAGGCCTGGTGATTGGCTTCTGAGGGGTCACAGCCATGAAAATACTGTGAAGCAAATTTCTACTCTGAAACACATTGGGTCTCCATGAGTTGAAATGGACTTGATGGCAGCTGGTTTTGATTTTATTGGATGATATTAAGGAATTATTATTAATTTCATTAGTGTGTTAATGGTAGTATGGTGGTTATGCAAATAAGATCCCTATTAAATCAGACATGTGTATCAAAAGTAATGACAGAGGAAACGATAGCATGTCTTAGATTTGCTCTAATCACTTAACAGGGTGAGACATAGAGACAAATGAAGACTGGTTATGAGTTGGTAAGTGTGGAAGCAAGGTGGGTGCATGGTAGCTCATGTTCATTCTACTTTTTATGTTTACATTTTTAAATTTTTCCATAAGAATAGGTTAAAGAAAGAGGAAACTCTGTGACTTTCTCCCTGAAAGTCCTGCCCTGCCTGGACCCCGTGTAACCCTGAGCTGCCCTCCCTCCTTTCAGAGGCAGGACCACTGGGCTGTCCTCCCTGGTGAGGTCTTAGCTGGGGATGAAGATGGCAGCAGGACGGGACGCTGGGCTTCGTATCTCTCTCTCTGCTCATTAAGGTGAGCAGCAGTGCCACTGACCACATTTATTACATGGAATGTGCATCCGTCAACGACTCTGCTCACAAAATTCATTCCGGCACAATAACCTAATTTGTTCCTCCTTCTTACACTCGCTGTTTGCAAAATATAAGTACATGTCCCCCAGC
The DNA here is from genome assembly GCF_000243295.1 of Trichechus manatus latirostris. NCBI lineage: Eukaryota > Metazoa > Chordata > Mammalia > Sirenia > Trichechidae > Trichechus > Trichechus manatus. The sequence goes on from NW_004444117.1 coordinate 3,394,425, forward strand.
AAACATTTCAGACCTGCGACATGCAGACACTTAATGTCCTTTTCATCATCCCAAACGCTAATACAATTTGGCTGCGTTCATGCAAGAAACATCTGTTTTCAAACCGCAGGCCGCCGGAGGCCCACAATTCACATCCCGGGAGCAGCTGTCACGCTGTCATCTCAGCCTCTTTCAACCATTTCTACACTCTGCCTTGCACGCGTTCACAAAAACCACTGAGTATGCAATTTTTATTCTTAACAGGCTTATCAAAGCTAAGCTGGAGAAAGCCCTCAGTGTGGTCAGGATATGGGCACTTCCCAGGTGACTGATGGGTACTACTGTTAAACATTTAAAGTGTTAAAATGTTAAACCACTTTGATGGGAATATGTCACAGTAAATTGCACTTCCCTGCAGGGGCTGCAGAAGGAGCCCTGGTGGTGCAGTGGTTAAGTGGTCGGCTGCTAACTGAAAGGTCAGCAGTTTGAAACCACCAGCCACTCCGCAGGAGAAAGCTGTGGCAGTCTGCTTCCATAAATATCACAGCCTTGGAAGAAAGTTGGGCGGTTCTACTCTGTCTTATAGGGTCACTATAAGTCAGAATCGACTCAATAGCAATGGGTTTGGTTTGGATTGAAGGTTGACAGGGAAATGGGAAGTGGACTAGTTTAGAGAGCCCAGAGCCATCCTGCACACCTGAGCCTCTGCCTGCAGCGGTGGCAACCACGGAGTGTCCCAGTGCATGACTTCAAGCAGCTCGCAGTCAACACACAGCAACTAGGCACTGAGCTCACTAGGTCTCTCTTGCTGGGGGCCTTGACCCCACTCCTCCCTCCGTCTGGAAATCTCCCTCCTCTCCTTCCCTAACCTCACATGTTTTGCCCAGTTCCTATTTGACCTTCAAGAGTAGCTGGGGCATGGCCTCCTCTTGGCAGTGTCCCCGACGAATGTCCCCAGCTTCAGCCCACACCACTTTCTCTTGTACTGCCTGTTGATTGGTCTGCACAGGCAGTTGCAGTGGGAGCTCAGGGACACACTAGGGCTAGACCCAGGGCCTGCTGCAGAGGTGCCCTGATGACTGTGTGGGTTGACAGAAAAGCCCTGGTGGCGGAGTGGTTAAGTACTCAGTTGCTAACTGAAAGGTCGGGGGTTCAAACCCACCCACTGCTCTGAGGGAAAAGATGTGGCAGTCTGCCTTCGTAAAGATTATAGCCTTGGAAATCCTATGGGGCAGTTCTACTCTGTCCTCTAGGGTCGCTATGAGTAGGAATTGACTCAACAGCAATGGGGTTTTTGGTGGTCTCCAAAAGTAGCGTGTGTATTACCCCAGAGTACAGACCATGAGGAACATGGAAAGGTGTCTTATTACCTAGTGCTGCTGTAACAAAAAATACCACAAGTAGGTAGCTTTAAAGACGAGGAATTTCTTTTCTCACAGTTCAGAGGCTAAAAGTCCAAATCAGGGCATGGCTCTAGACAGAGGTCCTTCCTTGCTGGTAGTCCCTGGAGTTCCTTGGTGTCTGTCTTCCCCCATGTGTCCTGGATCTATTCTGCTCTTTTTATAACTCAGAAGTGAATAGTTGTATTCACCCTAATCTGGTATGACCTTATTGGCATAACAAAGAAAACCCTCTTTACAAACAGGGTCATGTTTACAAGTACAAGGTTTAGGATTTCAACACATATTATAGGGGAGGCAATTTAGTCCATCACAGAAGGAAATATTGGAACTCCACTTAATATCTTACATTCACTGAAAATGATTTTGTTGTGTATATTTGCAACATAAAAAGATTACATGTAACATATATATAAGTCCTGAAGCATGATATTAAATTAGACGTCTGAAGGTCCTCCAATAAATCCATTTCGTCTACCTGTGCACCTCTCCCTACACAAAAACTAAAAACCCAAACCCACTGTCATCGAGTCAATTCCAACTCATAGCAACCCTACAGGACAGAGTTTAACTGCCCTATAGGGTTTCCAAGGAGCACCTGGTAGATTCGAACTGCTGACCTTCTGGTTAGCAGCCTAACTCTTAGCCACTATGCCACCAGGGTTTCCAAAAAAAATTCATGTAAAAATATTTTACCTCACAAATACATACCCCTCAACAATATATTGTATAGTTTGCTTCTTTTTAGGTTTTATGAAAATGGCATCATCCTGTGTAGTCTCTGTAACTTGGGTTTTTCCACTTAACCTGATGTTTCTAAGATTCCATCTACCATCCACATAATATTTCTAAAATTCTGCTGTTTAACAGTCTATTATGTGAGTGCATCACGATTTCTTTTTTTCATTTTACTGCCTATGGAACTTAGGTTGATTCCAGTTGTTGCTATCAAGAACAGGGCTCTCCTGGAGCACGTGTATACAAAATTCTCTGGGGGAATACACCTAGAAGTAGAACTGCTCCTTTCCAGTGTGTGCATCAAGTACTCAACTTTATTAGATAATTTCAAATTGTTTTTCAAACTGTTTGTACCAGTTTACAGTCCCATATACATTATAAGGGTTTCTATGGATTCACATCTTTTTCAGCATTTGCTATTGTCAGAAGTATCAATTTTTGCAAACTGAATGGTGTGTAATGATGTTTCCTCCGTAAATGTTTGATAGAATTCACCAGAGAAGCCATTTGGGCCTGGAATTTTCTTTCTGGGAAGGTTTTTAATTACAAATTCAACTTCTTTAACAGAAATAGTATTATTCAGATTTTCTATTTCTTCTTGTGTCAGTTTTGGTAAATTGTGTCTTTCAAGCTTTGTATATTATATTTGGAGTAGTAAATTCATTGATATTAAGTTCTTTATAAAAATCCTTTACTGTTCTTCTAACGTCTGTAAAATTTGCAGTGATGTCCCTTCTTTCATTCCTGATATTGGTAAATTGTGTTTTCTCTCTTTTCGTCTTGGTCAGTCTTGTTAGGAGTTTATCATCTTTTTATTAATCTTTTCAAAGGACTTTTCCCTCTGTTGTTTTCTATTTCATTTATTTCCATTCTCATGAGATAATGTTTATAAATTACTTGGCATACCGTGCCTGATAGTAAGCACTCAATAGATACTCTGTATTAGAAGGCAACATTCAACAACAAACATCTCTGAGTAACACCAGGGTGGTAATACTCACAGAGTATTAGAGGTGTCCCAAGACCCAACTTCAAACCAAAACACAGAGCCAGGTGTGCTGACCTTGAGGCCAGGGTCTGCTAGGTTCCCCTCAAGCCTACACTGGTGGGAAAGGGTGACTCTCACTGACAATGCACCCATGACCTGGCCTAAATCTGATGTCCTTCCATCCCTCCTTGGCCTCTCCAGAGCATACGCCATTTCACAAAAAGTTCCACCCTAATGGTATCAGAAGTCGTGAGGCACATTATGCAATTCAGAATACACACCCTTGCATCTCTTACTGTATCCACACGCCTTTCTGAGTTATTTGACAACTGCTGGAGTAGATGGTGGTGCCTGGGGAAGCAGAAGGTAAGCAGTGTGGAATCCAGGATGCTGATCAGGGCAGTGGTGGCATTGGACAGAGGGCTCAGACCGGACAGAATGATACCTGAGTGTTAAAAGAGAGGTGTTCCTGGGCTGAGTATAGCCCAGGCTTGAAACAGGGCGGATGCTTAGGATATGTCTGTTGGATGTTCACATGGATGGACAGATGGGTAGCTCAGCAGAGCGTGGAGGCCCCGCAAAGGTGAGAGGAGTGTGCAGGCCACATGACTTGAAAATAGCACAGACTGTAAACAACAGGAACTGTAACCGGCACAGACTTTCAAGACCTCCAAGGCTCACACAGCTGGGTGACCTCCCTGCCCCCTCCAGCCTCCATTTTCTCCTCTTTAAAATAGATGAAAGTTTCTGTGAGAATCGCCAGAGATCAGCACTGGCACTGTGCAGGTGCTTAAGCCATTAAGGAGAGTAACGGTCATTTTATTATTATTTAATCAGACCCAGGCACTTCTGAATGCTGTCTAGGTTTAAAAACAAACAAACAAGCAAACAAATAAACAATCAATTTACTGACCAAATGAATCACGTAAATATTTACTCTGCACAGGCAATATCTAGCAAATTCCATTGCATGTAAAGCAGCAATTCACCCATTGGGATAATCCTTGGAGCAGGATAGAAAGGACTTTAAATGGCAACACTGGGAGCCTGGAGCTGAGGTGGCCCCAATTCAGATGGGCCTTTCACAGACTAGTCCAAAGGGCCCTCTTGGCACAGTCTTTGGGGCACCCTCAGTGATGCACACTGGGTGGTCTGGCCCTAGGCAGCACCTTTTTGTGGAGCACGAGACCACTCTGCAGGCCCTGCCCCAGGGTGCCCTACAGGGAAGGGTGAGTCAGGCACCCTTGCTGCCATTTCTGAAAGTAAGCCACAGCACGTTGGGTCCTCAAGAAGGGGAGGAAATGGATGCCTGCTCTATGCAACATGGGCATCATTAGCCCTGTTTTGGGGAGTGGGGAGTCTGAGGCCCAGAGTGACTATGGGAGTGTTAGAGAAGTCACCCAGCGAGGGGGTGTGGAGGCGGGTTCACACCCAGCCTCAGTGACCTGGGCTCCTTCCGGTACATCAGTTCTCTGTGAGATCCTTTGGGAGGTCCTGTGGGAAACAGGCTTGTCTGCTGAAAGAGGAAAACCAGTAAGGTCTAGAGGCTAGGGGAGTGGGAGCCAGCGCCCTGGGGAGGATGCAGTGACAGGGACAGGAAGGAGATCGGATGGATGACTGGAGGGTGGGACGGGAAACTGAGGCAGGACTCAACTGGTTCTACAGAGAATCCTAGAAAAGTCCTCAGCCTCACGCTCATACCTCCCACCCCAAGTGGATACTCAGCCGAAGGGTCCATGTCTCCCCTCTCTGCCCCTCCTCCAGCCCCTCCCGCTACACCCCTGCTGGCAGACCCAGGATAGGCACAGGATTCCCTTAGTAAAGAAGTATCACATTCTGTAATTTTAAAACAACTTCGACCCCAAACAACCTGAAGAGAATCTTGAGGAAACAGTCTGGCAAATCCAGATTGTGGGACATACTACAAGACAATTGGTGTGGAGTCTCCGAAACAGTCAGTCATAAAAGATGAAAAAAATGCGGACGGACTGTTCTAGATTCAAGACATCTAAACCAACAAATGCAATGCACGCACTGACAAGATCCTGGATTTTTTTTTAAAAAAGGTTATTATTGGGGGAAAGTTTAATATGGACCATATATGAGAAAATACTTTTGTGTTAGTGTCAAATTTCTTGTGAAATTCAGTTAAATAACTGCATTGTGGGTTTTGTAGGAGAATGTCCTTTTTCTAAGGATATATGCTGAAATCTTTAGGGTGAAGGTCATAATGACAGCAATTTACTGTTAAATGCTGTAGCAAAAATAATGAGCACTGAGATAAAGCAAATGTTGCAAAAATTTTAATAGTTGATGGATTTAGGTGCAGAGTATACCATTCTTTATGAAACTTTACCAAATAAAAATGTTGGGGACATCTCCAGGTTCCCATAAGGTAATGGCAACCACCTAAACCCAAATATCTCCATTATAAAAACCTATATGGATCAACTAGAAGAGTAAACAAAATCACTCATACCCACACCTGTGGCTTACCTAGGATACAAACTGGTGTCAGTGAGGAAAGAAAACCCAACGTGCAGAGCCCAACCCAGAGCCCCCACTGGTATGGGAAGTCAGCAGAGACAGTGTGGGAAGGAAAAGGGGGTCTGGGCAAGAACTTAGGAAAAAAATAACTCCCAGAGGAGAAAGTCCCTCCCTGAGTGGAGAAATACTGAGATCAGGTCTGAGATGAGGTGAGTCAGAGCATTGGCTACTGGTGAATTGAAAGAAAGTGTACAGGGCCAGAGGTGGCTGTCTCTGGGAGGCTCTGCTTCTAGGGGAGGGGGAGGTGACTTGGAAGTGGAGACAGCCCTTGGAGGCTTGTTGATAAAGGGATAAGGAAGAAACAAGTATGGAAATTCAAGGACCTACCAAAAAAAAAAAAAAAGTGAATTGTAAACTCTGAAGACACTCCCGCTCCCAAAAAACACTTTCAATTAAAGATAAGGCACTTTGCAACACCAACAGAAGAATACTCCTGAACTAGGAAACTTAATGTCTTTAGTTACCCAAATCCCCAAGTCCAGCCTACATTGATCTATTATTGCCGGTCCAGGAAAACATAAAGACATTGCTTAATTAACAGAAGATAATAGACAATATCCACTACAAGGAGCTGACAAAAATTCTCCCCGCAAAACAATTTACAAAGGAAAAATGTAACACAACACTCCAACTCGAATTACTTTGAGAAAACATTCAGAGACATGAAAAAAAAACTTTGAATCATAAAGTGGAAAAAACAAAAACAAAAACAAAACACAGAACATAAAAGGACAAAAAATAGGTAAACATTTATTTTGGGGGGCCCTGTGGGAAATGGGCATGGCAGGCATATCTGCTGAGAGAAGGCAGGTGGCAAAGGAAATGGGATATCATTTCTATGATTATGTTATATAAAGTTGCCCAAATTCAGAAAAAAAAAGAAGAAAAAGACAAAATCATCTCAGAAATGAGCACGGAAACAGAAGATGTCTTAGGGAGAATGGATTTCACTAAAAATTTAATAAGGTTCACTGAGGAAATGAATGAAAATGACCACAAAACAAAAGTGAAATTAAGAAAATGATAAATAGGATCATACAGAAAATGACAGATAGAGAAGACAGGAAAAAAAAAAAGGATCTAGCATACATATTATTGTAATCGCTGAAAAAAGAAAAACAAAATAATGCGACACAACTAACATTTAAAATATAATCCAAGAAAAAACTTTCTGGAAATAAAAGAAGATGTGAATCTGCATATTCAAAGGGCCCATGTACTTGGGAAAACTGATCCCAAGTGATAACTCCAAAACATTTGCTAGTACAATAAGTGAAGATAAAGAAAAAAAATCCTTTGGAACTCCAAGAAAAAATGATCAAGACACTTACAATGGAAAGAAAAGCATGTTTACATCAGACTTCTTGTAACAACATGTAAGCAAGACAAAAATCTACAGCAACATTTTCAATAAATTCAAGGACAGAAAGTGTGAACCAAGGATTCTATAAAGAGCCAAACAATCCTTCAGGGGTCAAGGGTATAGAAAAGTTTTCAGAATTCAAGAAATCAGAGAATACTGTACTCAAGGGTGCTTTTTGAGGAATCCGTAAGAAGCTAAACTTTGTTCAACCAAGGGGTAACTGGGGAAACTTCAGCAAAAAATAAAATATTAGCAAACACAATCAACACTATTGTGGGGGATGGACTCTAGAGCATCTACCACCAACCTGGCCCCCCTCCATTATCCCTGCCTCCTGGTATTCATGCCCTTGTATAGTCCCCTCCCCTTGATTGTGGGTGGCACCTATGACTTGCTTGTAACCAATAGAATATGGCAAAGGTGATGGGATATCACTTCTGCTATGTTATGTTATGTTATGTTATGTTATGTTATATAAAAACTATCTTGCTAGCAGATTTGCTCTAGAAACTCTCTTTTGCTAGCTTGAAAAAGCAAGTGGCCATGTTGGGGAAGCCCATGTGCCAAGGAACTGTGGCCCCTAGGAACTATGGGTGGCCTCAAGAAATTGACAGTGGCTTCTAGGAGCTGAGGGCAGCCTCAGCCAACAACCAGCAAAAACATAAACTCTCAGTCCTATAGCCACAAAGAACTGAATGCTGCTAACAACCACGTGTTATGGATTGAATTGTGTCCCCCCAAAATATGTGTTGTAAATCCTAACGTCTATGTCTGTGGTTATAATCGCATTTGGGAACGGGCTGTCTTTGTTACGTTAATGGTGCAGGATCAGTGTAGGGTGTGTCTTAAGTCAATCTTTTCGAGATATAAAAGAGATTAAACAAGCAAGAGAAACAGCGATGGGGGAAGACACATGCCAAGCCACATGAAGATTGCCCAGGAACAGAAGTTCAGAGGAGACAAGGATCATCTTCCAGAGCTGACAGAGAGACAAAGCCTTCCCCTAGAGCTGGCAGTGGTGTCACTAGGGAGGTGCAGACTGCACCAGGAGACACTGTCGGAGGGGGTGACACCAAAATGACTGTCAAAGTCTTTGTGCAGTGTTTCAGCAGAAATTCATTATTTTTTTTACAAAAATGTCCCTGTAGTTAGTTATAGAGAGCCCTGGTGGCACAGTGATTAAAGCGTTCAGCTGCCAACCTAAAGGCTGGTGATTCGAACCCACCAGCTGCTACACAGGAGAAAGATATAGCAGACTGCCTCCGTAAATATTTACAGCCTTGGAAACCCTATAGGGCAGTTCTACTCTGCACTATAGGGTTGCTATGAGTCAGAATCAACTTGATGGCAGTGGGTTTGGTTTTGGGTTGGTTTAGTTATAACAACAAAAAAAAATTTTGTAAGCCCAGCTTACATGTATCAATATACCGACAAGGCTAAAACTCTACTAATTTACTTTTTGAACCTTCTAATGTGTTTCAGTCAGAGCTGTCATTATTACTCACAAGGATGCTTCATATCATGTGGTTTCATCTGCATGCGTTACAAGCATGCGCTTTGTTTTTGTTGCTCCTAGTGTTTTTATAGTTACTGATTTTGTCAAAATTTCTGGTGTTTTAGCTATTATATTGTGGTAATTAGCATGGGGGGGGTGAAACCACGAGTTACCACACTGGGTGACACCAACCCTAGTGATGTCACTGAGAGCTGGCGCCCTGAATTCAGACTTCTAGCCTCCTAATCTGTGAGAAAATAAATTTCTGTTTGTTAAAGCCACACACTTGTGATATTTCTGTTATAGCAGCACTAGATAACTAAGACAGAATCTGGTACCGAGAAGTGGTGGTGCCGCTCTAACAGATACGTAAAATGTGGAAGTGTTTTTGGAACTGGGTAATAGATAGAGGCTAGAAGAGTTTTAAGGTGCCTAATAGTAAAAGCCTAGATTGCCTCAAAGAGGCTGTTGGTAGAATTACGGACGTCAAAGGCAATTTTGGTGAGGGCTCAGAAGGAAGTGAGGAGAGCTGTAGAGACAGTCTCTATCATCTTAGAGAATACATATGGTATGAGCAACAGAATGTTGCTAGAAATGTAGATGTTAAATGTGCTTCTGGTGAGGCTTTAAAAGAAAATGATGAACATGTGATTGGACAATGAAGGAAGGGTGATGCTTTTTATGTACTGGCAAAGAGTTTGTCTGAATTATGTTTAAATGTTTGGTGGAAGGTAGCACTTGTAAGTGATAAACTTGAATATTTGGCTGAGGAGATTTCTAAGCAAGATTTTAAAGGGGCTGTATAGTTTCTCCTGGCTGCTTATAGTAAAATGTGAGAGGAAAGAGATGGACTTAAAAATGAACTATGCAAAATGAAAACGAAACTTAAAGATTTAGAAAATTCTCTTGTACAAACTAAGGACACATATCCTAGAATTTTTACCAAGGATGTGGCTACACAATCTTTTGTTCAAGAGATTAAGCCTGTGACTGATGGATCTAACCAACTACCACAGGAGAAAATCCATTAGTTTAGACTGAAGGGGACAGAGAAAGTATGCAAGGAAAGAATGCTGTCTGCCTCTTGGAATTCTATAGGAGAAGCAGGCCAAAGGAGCTACATCTGTTGTCCTCCAAGAAAAGAAAAGAACCATCTCTGAAGCAGCTCAGAGATCAGCAGAACTGTCAGAAGGAGCACAGGAAGCAGAGCTGCCTATGTCTCAAAGTGGGGGGCAAGGCCTCTGGGGTCTCAAAGGGTGGAGTCACAGTCTACTAGGTTTCAAACAGTCAGATCTTTTGCAACTCGGTTTCAGAGTGTGGGGCAGCTATTCAGTTTGGCCAAGAGGATGGGGCTGCTACCCAAAGCTGAGGGGGCAAGGCTGCCATGCCAAGGGGCAGAAGGATGGGGGCTACTGAGGTTGAGGGGGTAGGGTCATTCTAAAGATACACCTCCATGAGTACAAAAAACATAGGTATAAGGTTATCCATTGCTCCATTATTTTTAATAACACAAACCTGGAAAAAAAAACAAATGCCCATTCATAGGATACAAACTGAATAAATCATGGTACATTCACAAAATAGAGTACTGTCAGCTGTAAAAAAAAAAAAAAAAGAATGAGGGTAGTCTCTATAAACTGATAAAAAGTGATTTTCAGGATATCTTTTCAAGTGAATAAATGCAAGATGCAAAGGAGGATGTATATACTATTGTGATAATACACAAGCGGCTTATTTTGCAAAAAGAAACACAGGGAGGATAAACAAGCAATTATTTTAAATGGTTACCTACAGGGCAGGAAGAAGGCAGAAGAGACAGGGATGGGATCGAAACTTCTTAGAGTATAGACCTATAGATCTATGAATCAAAATAAATGGTTCTACATATTCAAAAAATAAAATTATAACAAAAAGATTATAAGAAAAACCACCCATACCAAACGCAAACATAAACAAATGAAGCTAACTGTATATCAGATTGATAACAATCACATAGTACTCTGAATACACACTGAAAGAAATCTTGTCTTGATGAAGGAGGTTTTGGTTGGCAGTGTCTGCATGTATCTGAAACCATTCTAGGTGTATTCTTGGATTAAGTAGATGATTAAACATATTGATGTTTTGGGGAACCAGGTTCTAACTGTGGGAGAAAGGAGATAAAAACATTAATTTAGAATTAAAAAAAAAAATCTTAACTGAGGCCACTGGCAAGGCCTAGAGGCAATGACCCTGCAGGAGCAATGAGCACATCTAATGTCCAGACACTGGTTTCTAAAACCCATTCTCCACTGAAAGGAATCAAGGCTTCTCGGAGAAATGCCGACTCTACATCTGGGTCAAGAAAAGTACAAGAGCTGGAACAATGCTCAAAGACTTATAGGGACATGTCAAAAGGGCACAGAGTTCTGTTTGGGGTGATGGAAAAGTATGGAAATGGATAATGGCAATGACTGCATAACATGATGAGCATAATTAATGTCACTGGACTGTACATGTAAAAAATGTTGAAATGGCACGTTTTGTTACATATATATTTTTACCACACACACAAAAAACCCAAACTATTCAATAGAAGAATGGACAAGGCAGTTTACAGAAAAAGAAATACGATTTACCAACAAACATATTATTGCTTAACCTTAAAAAAAAAAACAAAAAAACACAGAGGCCAAATTGAAAGGTCGCAGACTCCAGGTCCCAAGCAACATCTCTGATCACCGCAAACTCTGGGTAGGAGCCCTCTCACCCATTGGGCACATGCAGGCTCAGAGACCGGCAGAACGCACCCTGGTGGACCCTGGCGCACGTAGCGAGTGGGGCCGCCCTTGAGCTCAAACTTGGCTCCTGGTCCACTATGGCTCGAAGGCTCAGGCTCACAGAAGACCCCGCCCTCTTCGCGCCGCCTGGCCCTGGCCTACCTGGCGGCCCCGACATTCTGCAGCCTGTTGGCTCCTCCTCACAAATCTCTCCTCCTCGTCGCCACCGACCCAAGCCCCCTCAACTCTGCCGGGACGACTCCAGTCCCTTGCCCCTCCCCCTGCACTCTGCAGTTCTCAGTAGCCGCCGCCAGGGACATCCTTTCAATACTCAAATTCTAACCTCCCCCCGCCCCCGCCACTGCCCACTGCACCTAGACGAATAGTCAAACTCCTTATGTGACTCACAGTGTGAGCTGTCTCCCTGTCCCCTCGCCTCACTGGCTGTGCTCCAGCTCCTCTCACCCACCATATGTTTGCCTCAGGGGCCTAGCACCTGCTGTTCCCGCGACCTTTTTACTTGGGACTCCCCGGTTTCATTTACATCACAATCAGAGGTCACTGCTCTGGTACACCCTCCCTGACCATGCTGTGGTTCTGCTCCCACATCAGTCTCTCTACGCCCCAAGTACCCTGCTTCATTTTCTTCTAACATTTATCACCCTCTGACAAGAACTCGGTTTTTTCTTGGATTACTTGTTCGGCTCCCTTTTCCCACCTCAGCTTGAAAGCAGGGCTTGGGCAGAGAGTAGCCAGCACGCAGCACTCTCTCAATGAATGTTCTGGATGAGCGAGTGGGCAACCTCAGGCCTCCCTGGTCGCCTGGTGCAGTGGCTGGAGTATGGCTTTTAGAGCCAGTCCTACCTGGGTTGAAATCCCAGCTTTTCCACTTCCTGTCACCTCTCTAAGCTTCAGTTATTTCAACTGTAAAATGGGTACACAGCATCTGTCTAGGAGGTACATCTTCCCAGCACATTTCTCTGTCCCTGAGCCTCAGCAGACCAGCTGCCACCCCAAGTTGCCATGTCTGTCAGTCCCACACAGCCACCCACACCAAGTATGGGGCAGGGTCCAGAGCATCCCACCCCAACTCCCCTTCAGACCTTCCTTTCCCCATTTGAACAGAGAGAGAAAAAATGGGCTGGGTGGTCCTGCTCGCTGTCACCGCTGAGGGACACACCCAGAACCCCGAGCAGACCCTCAACCGTCCCTGCAGTCTCTTCCATTTGTCCTTCCCTCAAATCCGATCCCAGCTTCAGAGATGACAACATCCTCTTCGCCCATGGACAGGCCCTTTTCCTTCTTCTCAAGCACCCCGTCAGTCAGCCTTGCTGTCCTCATTTCACAGATGGGAAACTGAGGCCTGGAGAGGGGAGTGGCTTGCCCAATGCGAGGTGGAGGCCTCAGGTCCAGCAGGGCTTCCCCCACCCCCCAACCCCACCCTGAGTGGCCGACGAAGCTTGCTCCTCGCTCCTCTGCAGCTGGCTCTCCTGCAAAGGCTGCCCCGGGTGTGCCCTTCTCCGGTGCCCTCACCACTGCCCCGGGCGCCCCCTTCCCTGCCGCTGCACGGAGCTGGCCCCTCCTGACCTGGACCCGCTCCCGCCCACTCCGGCACCGCCCGCCCGCACCCTCCCTGCCGGTCGCCTGTCCACCGGCCGCACACTCACGCCGCCGCGGCCGGGCCCTTCCGGACCACCGGTCACGCGCACTGTCGTCCGCGCGCGCACCTGTGTCCCGGGTCAGGCCCGCGCGTCCCCGCGCCGTGCTCGGTGCCCCGCACACACGGCCCCGACCTCACAGTCACACAGCGCACCGCCGCCCGCCCGTAGCCCCTCTCCGGCTCTCTCCGGCTCTCGCGCGCCCCGCGCTCTGCCCGCAGCGCCAGGTGCACGCACGACTCGCCGTCCCCACTCACCG